>NW_027597099.1:0-102975 GCF_964194155.1 Cetorhinus maximus
AAGGGCAGCAGACACATGGGGAACACCACCACCTGGAAGTTCCCCTCCGAGCCCCTCACCATCCCGACTTGGAAATATATCGGCCGTTCCTACACTGTCACTGGGTCCAAATCCTGGAACTCCCTCCCTAACAGCGCTGTGGGTGTACCTACACCACACGGGACTGCAGCGGCTGAAGAAGGCGGCTCACCCACCACCTTCTCGAGGGGCAATTAGGGACGGGCAATAGATGGTTGGCCCGGCCAGAGACACCCACATTCCATGAATATATTTCAAAAAGAGCAAAATGGGGAACAGTGGGACAGAGAGAAGGGACAGAGTGGGGAAGAGAGGGATAGAGAGAGGGGACAGACTGGGGAAGAGAGGGATAGAGAGAGGGGACAGACTGGGGAACAGAGGGATAGAGAGAGGGGACAGACTGGGGAACAGAGGGATAGAGAGAGCGGACAGACTGGGGAAAAGAGGGATAGAGAGAGGGGACAGACTGGGGAACAGAGGGATAGAAGAGGGGACAGACTGGCGAACAGAGGGATAGAGAGAGGGGACAGACTGGGGAACAGACTGATAGAGAGAGGGGACAAAGTGGGGAACAGAGGGATAGAGATAGGGGACAGACTGGCGAACAGAGGGATAGAGAGAGGGGACAGACTGGGGAACAGAGGGATAGAGAGAGGGGACAGACTGGGGAACAGAGGGATAGGGAGAGGGGACAGACTGGGGAACAGAGGGATAGAGAGAGGGGACAGACTGGGGAACAGAGGGATAGAGAGAGGGGACAGACTGTGAAACAGAGGGATAGAGAGAGGGGACAGACTGGGAAACAGAGGGATAGAGAGAGGGGACAGACTGGGGAACAGAGGGATATAGAGAGGGGACTGAGTGGGGAACAGAGGGATAGAGAGAGATGACGGACTGGGGAACTGCGGGATAGAGAGAGGGGACAGACTGGGGAACAGAGGGATAGAGAGAGGGGACAGACTGGGGAACAGAGGGATAGAGAGAGGGGACAGACTGGGGAACAGAGGGATAGGGAGAGAGGACAGACTGGCGAACAGAGGGATAGAGAGAGGGGACAGACTGGCGAACAGAGGGATAGTAGAGGGGACAGACTGGGGAACAGAGGGATAGAGAGAGGGGACAGATGGGGGAACAGAGGGATAGAGAGAGAGGACAGAATGGCGAACAGAGGGATAGAGAGAGGGGACAGACTGCGGAACAGAGGGATAGAGAGAGGGGGACAGACTGGAGAACAGTGGGATAGAGAGAGGGGACAGACTGGGGAACAGTGGGATAGAGAGAGGGGACAGACTTGTGGACAGAGGGATAGAGAGAGGGGACAGACTGGGGAACAGAGGGATAGAGAGAGAGGACAGACTGGGGAACAGAGGGATAGAGAGAAGGGGACAGACTGGGGAACAGAGGGATAGAGAGCGGGGACAGACTGCGGAACAGAGGGATAGAGAGAGGGGACAGACTGGGGAACAGAGGGATAGATAGAGGGGACAGACTGGGGAACAGAGGGATAGAGAGAGGGGACAGACTGGGGAACAGAGGGATAGGGAGAGGGGGACAGACTGGGGAACCGAGGGATAGAGAGAGGGGACTGAGTGGGGAACAGAGGGATAGAGAGAGGGGACAGACTGGGGAACAGAGGGATAGAGAGAGGGGACAGACTGGGGAACAGAGGGATAGAGAGAGGGGACAGACTGGGGAACAGAGGGATAGAGAGAGGGGACTGACTTGTGGAACAGAGGGATAGAGAGAGGGGACAGACTGGGGAACAGAGGGATAGAGAGAGGGGACAGACTGGGGAACAGAGGGATAGAGAGAGGGGACTGACTTGTGGAACAGAGGGATAGAGAGAGGGGACAGACTGGGGAACAGAGGGATAGAGAGAGGGGACAGACTGGGGAACAGAGGGATAGAGAGAGATGACAGACTGGGGAACAGAGGGATAGAGAGAGGGGGACGGACTGGGGAACAGAGGGATAGAGAGAGAGGCAACAGACTGGGGAACAGAGGAATAGAGAGAGGGGACAGACTGGGGAACAGTGGGATAGAGAGAGGGGACAGACTTGTGGACAGAGGGATAGAGAGAGAGGACAGACCGGGGAACAGAGGGATAGAGAGAGGGGACAGACTGGGGAAAAGAGGGATAGAGAGAGGGGACAGACCGGGGCACAGAGGGATATTAGGGGACAAACTGGGGAACAGAGGGAGAGAGAGAGGGGACAGACTGGGGAACAGAGGGATAGAGAGAGGGGACAGACTGGGGAACAGAGGGATATAGAGAGGGGGACAGACTGGGGAACTGAGGGATAGAAGAGGGGACAGATTGGAGAACAGAGGAATAGAGAGAGAGGACAGACTGGCGAACAGAGGAATAGAGAGAGGGGACAGACTGGGGAACAGAGGGATAGAGAGAGGGGACAGACTGGGGAACAGAGGGATAGAGAGAGGGGACAGACTGGGGAACAGAGGGATAGAGAGAGGGGACAGACTTGTGGACAGAGGGATAGAGAGAGGGGACAGACTGGGGAACAGAGGGAAGAGAGAGGGGACAGACATTACGGAAGAGAGGGATAGAGAGAGGGGACAGACTGGGGAACAGAAGGATAGAGAGAGGGGACAGACTGGGGAACAGAAGGATAGAGAGAGGGGACAGACTGGGGAACAGAGGGATAGAGAGAGAGGGGACAGACTGGGGAACAGAAGGATAGAGAGAGGGGACAGACGGGGGAACAGAGGGATAGGGAAAGGGGACAGACTGGGGACCAGAGGGATAGAGAGAGAGGGGACAGACGGGGGAACAGAGGGATAGAGAGAGGGGACAGACTGGGGAACAGAGGGATAGAGAGAGGGGACAGACTGGGGAACAGAGGGATAGAGAGAGGGGACAGATTGGGGAACAGAGGGATAGAGAGAGGGGACAGACAGGGAAACAGAGGGATAGAGAGAGGGAACAGACTCTGGAACAGAGTGATAGAGAGAGGGGACAGACTGTGGAACAGAGGGATAGAGAGAGGGGACAGACTGTGGAACAAAGGGATAGAGAGAGATGACAGACTGGGGAACAGAGGGATAGAGAGAGGGGAGAGACTGGGGAACAGAGGGATAGAGAGAGGGTCAGAATGGGGAACAGAGGGATAGAGAGAGGGGACAGACTGGGGAACAGAGGGATAGAGAGAGGGGACAGACTGGGGAACAGAGGGATAGAGAGAGGGGACAGACTGGGGAACAGACGATAGAGAGAGAGGACAGACTGGGGAACAGACGGATAGAGAGAGAGGACAGACTGGGGAACAGAGGGATAGAGAGAGGGGACAGACTGGGGAACAGGGGGATAGAGAGAGAGGAGAGACTGGGGAACAGAGGGATAGAGAGAGGGGACAGACTGGGGAACAGAGGGATAGAGAGCGGGGACAGACTGGGAAACAGAGGGATAGAGAGAGGGGACAGACTGGGGAACAGAGGGATAGAGATAGGGGACAGACTGGGGAACAGAGGGATAGAGACAGGGACAGACTGGGGAACAGAGGGATAGAGAGAGGGTACAGACTGGGAAACAGAGGGATAGAGAGAGGGGACAGACTGGGGAACAGAGGGATAGAGAGAGGGGACAGACTGGGGAACAGAGGAATAGAGAGAGGGGACAGATTGGGGAACAGAGGGTTAAAGAGAAAGGACTGAATGGGGAACAGATGGATAGAGAGAGGGGTCAGACGAGGTGAACAGAGGAATAGAGAGAGGGAACAGACTGGGGAAAAGAGGGATAGAGAGTGGGGACAGACTGGGGAAAAGAGGGATAGAGAGAGGGGACAGACTGGGAAACAGAGGGATAGAGAGAGGGGACAGAATGGGGAACAGAGGGATAGAGAGAGTGGGGACAGACTGAGGAACAGAGGGATAGAGAGAGAGGGGACAGACTTGGGAACAGAGGGATAGAGAGAGAGGGGACAGACTGGGGAACAGAGGGATAGAGAGAGGGGACAGAATGGGGAACAGAGGGATAGAGAGAGTGGGGACAAACTGAGGAACAGAGGGATAGAGAGAGGGGACAGACTGAGGAACAGAGGGATAGAGAGATGGGACAGACTGGGGAACAGAGGGATAGAGAGAGGGGACAGACTGGGGAACAGAGGGATAGAAATAGGGGACAGACTGGGGAACAGAGGAATAGAGAGAGGGGACAGAGTGGGGAACAGAGGGATAGAGAGAGGGGATTGACTGGCGACCAGAGTGATAGAGAGAGGGGACAGACTGGGGAACAGAGGGATAGAAATAGGGGACAGACTGGGGAACAGAGGAATAGAGAGAGGGGACAGAGTGGGGAACAGAGGGATAGAGAGAGGGGATTGACTGGCGAACAGAGTGATAGAGAGAGGGGACAGACTGGGGAACAGAGGGAAAGAGAGAGTGGGGACAGACTGGGGAACAGAGGAATAGAGAGAGGGGACAGACTGGGGAACAGAGGGATAGAGAGAGGGGACAGACTGGGGAACAGAGTGAAAGAGAGAGGGGACAGACTGGGGAACAGAGGGATAGAGAGAGGGGACAGACTGGGGAACAGAGGGATAGAGAGAGGGGACAGACTGGGGAACAGAGGGATAGAGAGAGAGGGACAGACTGGGGAACAGAGGGATAGAGAGAGGGGACTGACTGGGGAACAGAGGGATCGAGAGAGGGGACAGACTGGGGAACAGAGGGGTAGAGAGAGGGGACAGACTGGGGAACAGAGCGATAAAGAGAGGGGACAGACTGGGGAACAGAGGGATAGAGAGAGGGGACAGACTGTGGAACAGAGGGGTAGAGAGAGGGGACAGACTGGGGAACAGAGGGATAGAGAGAGGGGATAGACTGGGGAACAGAGGGATAGAGAGCGGGGACAGACTGGGGAACAGAGGGATACAGAGAGGGGACAGACTGGGGAAGAGAGGGATAGAGAGAGGGGACAGACTGGGGAACAGAGGAATAGAGAGAGGGGACAGACTGGGGAACAGAGGGATAGAGAGAGGGGACAGACTGGGGAAGAGAGGGATAGGGAGAGGGGACAGACTGGGGAACAGCGGGATAGAGAGAGGGGACAGACTGGGGAACAGAGGGATAGAGAGAGGGGACAGAATGGGGAACAGAGGGATAGAGAGAGGGGACAGACTGGGGAACAGAGGGATAGAGAGAGGGGACAGACTGAGGAACAGAGGGATAGAGAGAGGGGACAGAATGGGGAACAGAGGGATAGAGAGAGGGGACAGACTGGGGAACAGAGGGATAGAGAGAGGGGACAGACTGGGGAACAGAGGGATAGAGTGAGGCGACAGAGTGTGGAACAGAGGGATAGAAAGAGGGGATTGACCGGAGAACAGAGGGATAGAGAGAGGGAACAGACTGGGGAACAGAGGGAAAGAGAGAGTGGGGACAGACTGAGGAACAGAGGGATAGAGAGAGGGGACAGACTGGGGAACAGAGAGATAGAGAGAGGGTCAGACTGGGGAACAGAGGGATAGAGAGAGGGGACTGACTGGGGAACAGAGGGAAAGAGAGAGTGGGGACAGACTGAAGAACAGAGGGATAGAGAGAGGGGACAGAGTGGGGAACAGTGGGATAGAGAGAGGGGACAGACTGGGGAACAGAGGGATAGAGAGAGGGGACAGACTGAGGAACAGAGGGATAGAGAGAGGGGACAGAATGGGGAACTGAGGCATAGAGAGAGGGTCAGACTGGGAAACAGAGGGATAGAGAGAGGGGACAGACTGGGGAACAGAGGGATAGAGAGAGGGGAGAGACTGCGGAACAGAGGGATAGAGAGTGGGGACAGACTGGGTACAGAGGGGTAGAGAGAGGGGACAGACTGGGGAACAGAGGGATAGAGAGAGGGGACAGACTGGGGAACAGAGGGATTGAGAGAGATGATGGACTGGGGAACAGAGGGGTAGAGAGAGGGGACAGACTGGGGTACAGAGGGATGGAGAGAGGGGACTGACTGTGTACAGAGGGATAGAGAGAGGGGACAGACTAGGGAACAGAGAAATAGAGAGAGAGGGGACAGACTGGGAAACAGAGGGATAGAGAGAGGGGACAGACTGGGGTACAGAGGGATGGAGAGAGGGGACTGACTGTGTACAGAGGGATAGAGAGAGGGGACAGACAGGGGAACAGAGGGATAGAGAGAGGGGACAGACTAGGGAACAGAGAAATAGAGAGAGAGGGGACAGACTGGGGTACAGAGGGATGGAGAGAGGGGACTGACTGTGTACAGAGGGATAGAGAGAGGGGACAGACTGGGGAACAGAGGGATAGAGAGAGGGGCAGACTGGGGAACAGAGGGATAGAGACAGGGACAGACTGGGGAACAGAGGGATAGAGAGAGATGACGGACTGGGGAATAGCGGGATAGAGAGAGGGGACAGACTGGGGAACAGAGGGATAGAGAGAGGGGACAGGTAGGGGAAAAGAGGGATAGAGAGAGGGGACAGGTTGGGGAAAAGAGGGATAGAGAGAGGGGACAGAGTGTGGAAAAGAGGGATAGAGAGAGGGGATTGACCGGAGAACAGAGGGATAGAGAGAGATGACGGACTGGGGAACAGAGGGAAAGAGAGAGGGGACAGACTGGGGAACAGAGGGATAGAGAGAGATGACGGACTGGGGAACAGAGGGAAAGAGAGAGGGGACAGACTGGGGAACAGAGGGATAGAGAGAGATGAGGAATGGGGAACAGCGGGATAGAGAGAGGGGACAGACTGCGGAACAGAGGGATAGAGAGAGGGGACAGATTGGGGAACATAGGGATAGAGAGAGGGGGACAGACTAGGGAACAGAGGGACAGAGAGAGGGGACAGACTGGGGAAAAGAGAGATAGAGAGAGGGGACAGACTGGGGAACAGAGGGATAGAGAGAGGGGACAAACAGGGGAACAGAGGGATAGAGAGAGGGGACAGACTGGGGAACAGAAGGATAGAGAGAGGGGACAGACTAGGGAACAGATGGATAGAGAGAGGGGACAGACTGGGGAACAGAGGGATAGAGAGAGGGGACAGACTGGGGAACAGAGGGATAGAGAGAGGGGACAGACTGGGGAACAGAGGGATAGAGAGAGGGGACAGACTGGGGAACAGCTTAATAGAGAGAGGGGACAGACTGGGGAACAGAGGGATAGAGAGAGGGGACAGAATGGGGAACAGAGGGATAGAGAGAGTGGGGACAAACTGAGGAACAGAGGGATAGAGAGAGGGGACAGACTGGGGAACAGAGGGATAGAGATAGGGGACAGACTGGGGAACAGAGGGATAGAGACAGGGACAGACTGGGGAACAGAGGGATAGAGAGAGGGTACAGACTGGGAAACAGAGGGATAGAGAGAGGGGACAGACTGGGGAACAGAGGGATAGAGAGAGGGGACAGACTGGGGAACAGAGGAATAGAGAGAGGGGACAGATTGGGGAACAGAGGGTTAAAGAGAAAGGACTGAATGGGGAACAGATGGATAGAGAGAGGGGTCAGACGAGGTGAACAGAGGAATAGAGAGAGGGAACAGACTGGGGAAAAGAGGGATAGAGAGTGGGGACAGACTGGGGAAAAGAGGGATAGAGAGAGGGGACAGACTGGGAAACAGAGGGATAGAGAGAGGGGACAGAATGGGGAACAGAGGGATAGAGAGAGTGGGGACAGACTGAGGAACAGAGGGATAGAGAGAGAGGGGACAGACTTGGGAACAGAGGGATAGAGAGAGAGGGGACAGACTGGGGAACAGAGGGATAGAGAGAGGGGACAGAATGGGGAACAGAGGGATAGAGAGAGTGGGGACAAACTGAGGAACAGAGGGATAGAGAGAGGGGACAGACTGAGGAACAGAGGGATAGAGAGATGGGACAGACTGGGGAACAGAGGGATAGAGAGAGGGGACAGACTGGGGAACAGAGGGATAGAAATAGGGGACAGACTGGGGAACAGAGGAATAGAGAGAGGGGACAGAGTGGGGAACAGAGGGATAGAGAGAGGGGATTGACTGGCGACCAGAGTGATAGAGAGAGGGGACAGACTGGGGAACAGAGGGATAGAAATAGGGGACAGACTGGGGAACAGAGGAATAGAGAGAGGGGACAGAGTGGGGAACAGAGGGATAGAGAGAGGGGATTGACTGGCGAACAGAGTGATAGAGAGAGGGGACAGACTGGGGAACAGAGGGAAAGAGAGAGTGGGGACAGACTGGGGAACAGAGGAATAGAGAGAGGGGACAGACTGGGGAACAGAGGGATAGAGAGAGGGGACAGACTGGGGAACAGAGTGAAAGAGAGAGGGGACAGACTGGGGAACAGAGGGATAGAGAGAGGGGACAGACTGGGGAACAGAGGGATAGAGAGAGGGGACAGACTGGGGAACAGAGGGATAGAGAGAGAGGGACAGACTGGGGAACAGAGGGATAGAGAGAGGGGACTGACTGGGGAACAGAGGGATCGAGAGAGGGGACAGACTGGGGAACAGAGGGGTAGAGAGAGGGGACAGACTGGGGAACAGAGCGATAAAGAGAGGGGACAGACTGGGGAACAGAGGGATAGAGAGAGGGGACAGACTGTGGAACAGAGGGGTAGAGAGAGGGGACAGACTGGGGAACAGAGGGATAGAGAGAGGGGATAGACTGGGGAACAGAGGGATAGAGAGCGGGGACAGACTGGGGAACAGAGGGATACAGAGAGGGGACAGACTGGGGAAGAGAGGGATAGAGAGAGGGGACAGACTGGGGAACAGAGGAATAGAGAGAGGGGACAGACTGGGGAACAGAGGGATAGAGAGAGGGGACAGACTGGGGAAGAGAGGGATAGGGAGAGGGGACAGACTGGGGAACAGCGGGATAGAGAGAGGGGACAGACTGGGGAACAGAGGGATAGAGAGAGGGGACAGAATGGGGAACAGAGGGATAGAGAGAGGGGACAGACTGGGGAACAGAGGGATAGAGAGAGGGGACAGACTGAGGAACAGAGGGATAGAGAGAGGGGACAGAATGGGGAACAGAGGGATAGAGAGAGGGGACAGACTGGGGAACAGAGGGATAGAGAGAGGGGACAGACTGGGGAACAGAGGGATAGAGTGAGGCGACAGAGTGTGGAACAGAGGGATAGAAAGAGGGGATTGACCGGAGAACAGAGGGATAGAGAGAGGGAACAGACTGGGGAACAGAGGGAAAGAGAGAGTGGGGACAGACTGAGGAACAGAGGGATAGAGAGAGGGGACAGACTGGGGAACAGAGAGATAGAGAGAGGGTCAGACTGGGGAACAGAGGGATAGAGAGAGGGGACAGACTGGGGAACAGAGGGAAAGAGAGAGTGGGGACAGACTGAAGAACAGAGGGATAGAGAGAGGGGACAGAGTGGGGAACAGTGGGATAGAGAGAGGGGACAGACTGGGGAACAGAGGGATAGAGAGAGGGGACAGACTGAGGAACAGAGGGATAGAGAGAGGGGACAGAATGGGGAACTGAGGCATAGAGAGAGGGTCAGACTGGGAAACAGAGGGATAGAGAGAGGGGACAGACTGGGGAACAGAGGGATAGAGAGAGGGGAGAGACTGCGGAACAGAGGGATAGAGAGTGGGGACAGACTGGGTAC
This sequence comes from Cetorhinus maximus, assembly GCF_964194155.1. NCBI lineage: Eukaryota > Metazoa > Chordata > Chondrichthyes > Lamniformes > Cetorhinidae > Cetorhinus > Cetorhinus maximus. The sequence continues at coordinate 9,600 of NW_027597099.1, forward strand.
AGAGGGGTAGAGAGAGGGGACAGACTGGGGAACAGAGGGATAGAGAGAGGGGACAGACTGGGGAACAGAGGGATTGAGAGAGATGATGGACTGGGGAACAGAGGGGTAGAGAGAGGGGACAGACTGGGGTACAGAGGGATGGAGAGAGGGGACTGACTGTGTACAGAGGGATAGAGAGAGGGGACAGACTAGGGAACAGAGAAATAGAGAGAGAGGGGACAGACTGGGAAACAGAGGGATAGAGAGAGGGGACAGACTGGGGTACAGAGGGATGGAGAGAGGGGACTGACTGTGTACAGAGGGATAGAGAGAGGGGACAGACAGGGGAACAGAGGGATAGAGAGAGGGGACAGACTGGGGAACAGAGGGATAGAGCGAGATGACGGACTGGGGACCAGAGGGATCGAGAGAGGGGACAGACTGGGGAACAGAGGGATAGAGAGAGGGGACAGACTGGGGAACAGACGGATATAATGAGGGGACATACTGCGGAACAAAGGGATAGCGAGAGGGGACAGACTGGGGAACAGAGGGATAGAGAGAGTGGACAGACTGGGGAACAGAGGGATAGAGAGATGGGACAGACTGGGGAACAGAGGGATAGAGAGAGGGGACAGACTGGGGAACAGAGGGATAGAGAGAGGGGACAGATTGGGGAACAGAGGGATAGAGAGAGGGGACAGACTGGGGAACAGAGGGATAGAGAGAGGGGACAGACGGTGGAACAGAGGGATAGAGAGAGGGGTTAGACTAGGGGAACAGAGGAATAGAGAGAGGGGACAGACTGGGGAACAGAGGGAAAGAGAGAGGGAACAGACTGGGGAAAAGAGGGATAGAGAGAGGGGACAGATTGTGGAACCGAGGGATAGAGAGAGGGGACGGACTGGGGAACAGAGGGATAGAGAGAGGGGACAGATTGTGGAACCGAGGGATAGAGAGAGGGGACAGACTGGGGAACAGGGGGACAGAGAGAGGCGACAGACTGGGGAACTGAGGGATAGAGAGAGAGGATAGACTGGGGAACACTGTGATAGAGAGAGAGGGGACAGACTGGGGAACAGAGGGATAGAGAGAGAGGACAGACTGGGGAACAGAGGGATAGAGAGAGGGGACAGACTGGGGAAAAGAGGGAGAGAGAGAGGGGACAGACTGGGGAAAAGAGGGATAGAGAGAGGGGACAGACTGGGGATCAGAGGGATAGAGAGAGGGGACAGACTGGGGAAGAGAGGGATAGAGAGAGGGGACAGACTGCGGAACAGAGGGATAGAGAGAGGGGACAGACTGGGGAACAGAGGGATAGAGAGAGGGGACAGGGTGGGGAACAGAGGGATAGAGAGAGGGGACAGACTGGGGAACAGAGGGATAGAGAGAGAGGACAGACGGGGGAACAGAGGGACAGAATGAGGGGACAGACTGGGGAATATAGGGATAGAGAGAGGGGACAGACTGGGGAACAGAGGGAGAGAGAGAGGGGACAGACTGGGGAACAGAGGGATAGAGAGAGGGGACAGACTGGGGAACAGTGGGATAGAGAGAGGGGACAGGTTGGGGAACAGAGGGATAGAGAGAGGGGAGATGGTGGGGAACAGAGGGATAGAGAGAGGGGACAGACGGGGGAACAGAGGGATAGAGAGAGGGGACATGGTGGGGAACAGAGGGATAGAGAGAGGGGACTGACTGGGGAACAGAAGGATAGAGAGAGGGGACAGACGGGGGAACAGAAGGATAGAGTGAGGGGACAGACTGGGGATCAGAGGGATAGAGAGAGGGGACAGACTGGGGAACAGAGGGATAGAGTGAGGGGACAGACTGGGGAACTGAGGGATAGAGAGAGGGGACAGACTGGGGAACAGAGGGATAGAAGGAGGGGGCAGACTGGGGAACAGAGGGATATAGAGAGAGGGGACAGACTGGGGAACAGAGGGATAGAAAAAGGGGACTGACTGGGTACAGAGGGATAGAGAGAGGGGTCTGACTGGGTACAGAGGGATAGAGAGAGCGGACAGACTGGGGAACAGAGGGATAGAGAGAGGGGTCTGACTGGGTACAGAGGGATAGAGAGAGCGGACAGACTGGGGAACAGAGGGATAGAGAGAGGGGACATACTGGGGAACAGAGGGATAGAGAGAGGGGACAGACTGGGGAACAGAGGGATAGAGAGAGGGGACAGACTGGGGAGCAGAGGGATAGAGAGAGAGGACAGACTGTGGAACAGAGGGATAGAGAGAGGGGACAGACTGGGGAACAGAGGGATAGAGAGAGGGGACAGACTGGGGAACAGAGGGATAGAGAGAGGGGACAGACTGGGGAACAGAGGGATGGAGAGAGGGGACAGACTGTGGAACAGAGGGATAGAGAGTGGGGACAGACTGGGGAACAGAGGGATAGAGAGAGGGGATTGACTGGCGAACAGAGCGATAGAGAGAGGGGACAGACTGGGTACAGAGGGATAGAGAGAGAGGACAGACTGTGGAACAGAGGGATAGAGAGAGGGGACAGACTGGGGAACAGAGGGATAGAGAGAGGGGACAGACTGGGGAACAGAGGGATAGAGAGAGGGGATTGACTGGCGAACAGAGGGATAGAGAGAGGGGACAGACTATGGAACAGAGGGATATAGAGAGGGGACTGTGTTGGGAACAGAGGGATAGAGAGGGATGACGGACTGGGGAACTGCGGGATAGAGAGACGGGACAGACTGGGGAACAGAGGGATAGAGAGAGGGGACAGACTGGGAAACAGAGGGATAGAGAGAGGGGACAGACTGGGGAACAGACGGATAGAGAGAGGGGACAGACTCGGGAACAGAGGGATAGAGAGAGGGGACAGAATGGTGAACAGTCGGATAGAGAGAGGGGACAGACTGGGGAACAGAGGGATAGAGAGAGGGGACAGACTGGGGAACAGAGGGATTGAGAGAGGGGACAGACTGGGGAACAGAGGGATAGAGAGAGGGGACAGACTGGGGAACAGAGGGATTGAGAGAGGGGACAGACTAGGGAACAGAGGGATTGAGAGAGGGGACAGTCTGGGGAAAAGAGGGAAAGAGAGAGGGGACAGACTGGGGAACAGAGGGATAGAGAGAGATGACAGACTTGTGGACAGAGGGAAAGAGAGAGGGGACAGACTGGGGAACAGAGGGATAGAGCGAGGGGACAGACTGGGGAACAGAGGGATAGAGAGAGGGGACAGACTGGGGAACAGAGGGATGGAGAGAGGGGACAGACTGGGGAACAGAGGGATAGAGAGAGGGGACAGACTGGGGAACAGAGGGATAGAGAGAGGGGACAGACTGGGGAACAGAGGGATAGAGAGAGGGGACAGACTGGGGAACAGAGGGATAGAGAGAGGGGACAGACTGGGGAACAGAGGGATAGAGAGATTGGACAGACTGGGCAAAAGAGGGTTAGAGAGAGAGGACAGACTGGGGAACAGAGGGATAGAGACAGGGGACAGACTAGGCAAAAGAGGGATAGAGAGAGGGGACAGATTGGGGAACAGAGGGATAGGAAAAGGGGACAGACTGGGTACAGAGGGATAGAGAGAGGGGACAGACTGGGGAACAGAGGGATAGAGAGAGGGGACAGACTGGGGAACAGAGGGATTGAGAGAGGGGACAGACTGGGGAAGAGAGGGATAGGGATAGGGGGACAGACTGGGGAACAGAGGGATAGAGAGAGGGGACAGACTGGGGAACAGAGTGATAGAGCGAAGGAAAAGACTGGGGAAGAGAGGGATAGAGAGAGGGGACAGACTGGGGAACAGAGGGATAGAGAGAGAGGACAGACTGGGGAACAGAGGGATAGAGAGAGGGGACAGACTGGGGAACAGAGGGATAGAGAGAGGGGACAGACTGGGGAACAGAGGGAAAGAGAGAGATGACAGACTGGGGAACAGAGGGATAGAGAGAGGGGACAGACTGGGGAACAGATGGATAGAGAGAGGGGACAGACTGGGGAACAGAGGGATAGAGAGAGGGGACAGACTAGGGAACAGAGGGATAGAGAGAGGGGACAGACTGGGGAACAGAGGGATAGAGAGAGGGGACAGACTGGGGAACAGAGGGATAGAGAGAGGGGACAGACTGGGGAACAGAGGGATAGAGAGAGGTGACAGACTGGGGAACAGAGGGATAGAGAGAGGGGACAGACTGGGGAACAGAGGGATAGAGAGAGGGGACACACTGGGGAACAGAGGGATAGAGAGAGGGGACAGACTGGGGAACAGTGGGATGGAGAGAGGGGACAGACTGGGGAACAGAGGGATAGGGAGAGTGGGGACAGACTGAGGAACAGAGGGATGGAGAGAGGGGACAGAAGGGGGAACAGAGTGATAGAGAGAGGGGACAGAATGGGCAACAGAGGGATAGAGAGAGGGGACAGACTGGGGAACAGAGGAATAGAGAGAGGGGACAGACTGGGCAACAGAGGGATAGCGAACGGGGACAGACTGGGGAACAGAGGGATAGAGAGAGGTGACAGACTGGGGAACAGAGGGATAGAGAGAGGGGACAGACTGGGGAACAGAGGGATGGAGAGAGGGGACAGACTGGGGAACAGAGAGATAGAGAGAGGGGACAGACTGGGGAACAGAGGGATAGAGAGAGGGGACAGACTGGGGAACAGAGGGATAGAGAGAGGGGATTGACTGGCGAACAGAGGGATAGAGAGAGGGGACAGACTGGGGAACAGATGGATAGAGAGAGGGGACAGACTGGGGAACAGAGCGATAGAGAGAGGGGACAGACTGGGGAACAGAGGGATAGAGAGAGGGGACAGACTGTGGAACAGAGGGATTGAGAGAGTGGACAGACTGGGGAACAGAGGGATAGAGAGAGGGGATTGACTGGCGAACAGAGGGATAGAGAGAGGGAACAGACTGGGGAACAGAGGGATAGAGAGAGGGGACAGACTGGGGAACATAGGGATAGATAGAGAGGACAGACTGGGGAACAGAGGGATAGAGAGATAGAGGAAAGACTGGAGAACAGAGGGATAGAGAGAGAGGACAGACTGCGGAACAGAGGGATAGAGAGAGAGAGGAAAGACTGGAGAACAGAGGGATAGAGAGAGGGGACAGACTGGGGAACAGAGGGATAGAGAGAGAGAGGACAGACTGGGGAACAGAGAAATAGAGAGAGATGACGGACTGGGGAACAGAGGGATAGAGAGAGGGGACAGACTAGGAAACAGAGGGATAGAGAGAGAGAGGACAGACTGGGGATCAGAGAAATAGAGAGAGATGACGGACTGGGGAACAGAGGGATAGAGAGAGGGGACAGACTGGGGAACAGAGGGAGAGAGAGAGAGAGGACAGACTGGGGAACAGAGGGATAGAGAGAGGGGACAGACTGGGGAACAGAGAGATAGAGAGAGGGGACAGACTGGGGAACAGAGGGATAGAGAGAGGGGACAGACGGGGGAACAGAAGGATCGAGAGAGGGGACAGACTGGGGAACAGAGAGATAGAGAGAGAGAGGACAGACTGGGGATCAGAGGGATAGAGAGAGGGGACAGACTGGGGAACAGAGGGATAGAGAGAGGGGACAGACTGGGGAACAGAGGGATAGAGAGAGGGGACAGACTGGGGAACAGAGGGATAGAGATAGGGGACAGACTGGGGAACAGAGGGATAGAGAGAGGGGACAGACTGGGGAACAGAGGGATAGAGAGAGGGGACAGACTGGGGAACAGAGGGATAGAGAGAGGGGACAGACTGGGGAACAGAGGGATAGAGAGAGAGGGACAGACTGGGGAAAAAGGGATAGAGAGAGAGGACAGACTGGGGAACAGAGGGATAGAGAGAGGGGACAGACTGGGGAACAGAGGGATGGAGAGAGGGGACAGAGTGTGGAACAGAGGGAAAGAGAGAGGGAATAGACGGATAGAGCGAGGTGGCAGACTGGGGAACGGAGGGATAGAGAGAGGGGACAGACGGGCGAACAGAGAAATATAGAGAGGGGACAGAATGGGGAACAGAGGGATAGAGAGATGGGACAGAGTGGGGAACAGAGGGATAGAGAGAGGGGACAGACTGGGGAACAGAGGGATAGAGAGAGGGGACAGACAGGGGAACAGAGGGATAGAGAGAGGGGACAGACTGGGCAACAGAGGGATAGAGAGAGGGGACAGACTGGGGAACAGAGGGATAGAGAGAGGGGACAGACTGTGGAACAGAGTGATAGAGAGGGGACAGACTGGGGAACAGATGGATAGAGAGAGGGGACAGACTGGGGAACAGAGGGATCGAGAGAGGGGATTGACTGGCGAACAGAGGGATAGAGAGTGGGGACAGACAGGGGAATAGAGGGATAGAGAGAGGGGACAGACTGGGGAACAGAGGGATAGAGAGAGAGGACAGACTGTGGAACAGAGGGATAGAGAGAGGGGACAGACTGGGGAACAGAGGGATAGAGAGAGGGGACAGACTGGGGAACAGAGGGAAAGAGAGAGGGGATTGACTGCCGAACAGAGGGATAGAGAGAGGGGACAGACTGTGGAACAGAGGGATATAGAGAGGGGACTGAGTGGGGAACAGAGGGATAGAGAGAGATGACGGACTGGGGAACTGCGGGATAGAGAGACGGGACAGACTGGGGAACAGAGGGATAGAGAGAGGGGACAGACTGGGGAACAGAGGGATAGAGAGAGGGGACAGACTGCGGAACAGAGGGATAGAGAGAGGGGACAGACTGGGGAACAGAGGGATAGAGAGAGGTGACAGTCTGGGGAACAGAGGGATAGAGAGAGAGGACAGACTGGGGAACAGAGGGATAGAGAGAGGGGACAGACTGGGGAACAGAGGGATAGAGAGAGGGGACAGGTTGGGGAAAAGAGGGATAGAGAGAGGGGACAGACTGGGGAACAGAGGGATAGAGAGAGGGGACAGACTGGGGAACAGAGGGATAGAGAGAGGGGACAGACTGGGGAACAGAGGGATAGAGAGAGCGGACAGACTGGGGAAAAGAGGGATAGAGAGTGGGGACAGACTGGGGAACAGAGGGATAGAAGAGGGGACAGACTGGCGAACAGAGGGATAGAGAGAGGGGACAGACTGCGGAACAGAGGGGTAGGGTGAGGGGGCAGACTGGGGAACAGACTGATAGAGAGAGGGGACAAAGTGGGGAACAGAGGGATAGAGATAGGGGACAGACTGGCGAACAGAGGGATAGAGAGAGGGGACAGACTGGGGAACAGAGGGATAGAGAGAGGGGACAGACTGGGGAACAGAGGGATAGGGAGAGGGGACAGACTGGGGAACAGAGGGATAGAGAGAGGGGACAGACTGGGGAACAGAGGGATAGGGAGAGGGGACAGACTGGGGAACAGAGGGATAGAGAGAGGGGACAGACTGGGGAACAGAGGGATAGAGAGAGGGGACAGACTGTGAAACAGAGGGATAGAGAGAGGGGACAGACTGGGAAACAGAGGGATAGAGAGAGGGGACAGACTGGGGAACAGAGGGATATAGAGAGGGGACTGAGTGGGGAACAGAGGGATAGAGAGAGATGACGGACTGGGAACTGCGGGATAGAGAGAGGGGACAGACTGGGGAACAGAGGGATAGAGAGAGGGGACAGACTGGGGAACAGAGGGATAGAGAGAGGGGACAGACTGGGGAACAGAGGTATAGAGAGAGAGGACAGACTGGCGAACAGAGGGATAGAGAGAGGGGACAGACTGGCGAACAGAGGGATAGAGAGAGGGGACAGACGGGGGAACAGAGGGATAGAGAGAGAGGACAGAATGGCGAACAGAGGGATAGAGAGAGGGGACAGACTGCGGAACAGAGGGATAGAGAGAGGGGGACAGACTGGAGAACAGTGGGATAGAGAGAGGGGACAGACTGGGGAACAGTGGGATAGAGAGAGGGGACAGACTTGTGGACAGAGGGATAGAGAGAGGGGACAGACTGGGGAACAGAGGGATAGAGAGAGAGGACAGACTGGGGAACAGAGGGATAGAGAGAAGGGGACAGACTGGGGAACAGAGGGATAGAGAGCGGGGACAGACTGCGGAACAGAGGGATAGAGAGAGGGGACAGACTGGGGAACAGAGGGATAGATAGAGGGGACAGACTGGGGAACAGAGGGATAGAGAGAGGGGACAGACTGGGGAACAGAGGGATAGGGAGAGGGGGACAGACTGGGGAACCGAGGGATAGAGAGAGGGGACTGAGTGGGGAACAGAGGGATAGAGAGAGGGGACAGACTGGGGAACAGAGGAATAGAGAGAGGGGACAGACTGGGGAACAGAGGGATAGAGAGACGGGACAGACTAGGGAACAGAGGGATAGAGAGAGGGGACTGACTTGTGGAACAGAGGGATAGAGAGAGGGGACAGACTGGGGAACAGAGGGATAGAGAGAGGGGACTGACTTGTGGAACAGAGGGATAGAGAGAGGGGACAGACTGGGGAACAGAGGGATAGAGAGAGGGGACAGACTGGGGAACAGAGGGATAGAGAGAGATGACAGACTGGGGAACAGAGGGATAGAGAGAGGGGACAGACGGGGGAACAGAAGGATCGAGAGAGGGGACAGACTGGGGAACAGAGAGATAGAGAGAGAGAGGACAGACTGGGGAACAGAGGGATAGAGAGAGGGGACAGACTGGTGAACAGAGGGATAGAGAGAGGGGACAGACTGGGGAACAGAGGGATAGAGAGAGGGGACAGACTGGGGAACAGAGGGATAGAGATAGGGGACAGACTGGGGAACAGAGGGATAGAGAGAGGGGACAGACTGGGGAACAGAGGGATAGAGAGAGGGGACAGACTCGGGAACAGAGGGATAGAGAGAGGGGACAGACTGGGGAACAGAGGGATAGAGAGAGAGGGACAGACTGGGGAAAAAGGGATAGAGAGAGAGGACAGACTGGGGAACAGAGGGATAGAGAGAGGGGACAGACTGGGGAACAGAGGGATGGAGAGAGGGGACAGAGTGTGGAACAGAGGGAAAGAGAGAGGGAATAGACGGATAGAGCGAGGTGGCAGATTGGGGAACGGAGGGATAGATAGAGGGGACAGACGGGCGAACAGAGAAATATAGAGAGGGGACAGAATGGGGAACAGAGGGATAGAGAGATGGGACAGAGTGGGGAACAGAGGGATAGAGAGAGGGGACAGACTGGGGAACAGAGGGATAGAGAGAGGGGACAGACAGGGGAACACAGGGATAGAGAGAGGGGACAGACTGGGGAACAGAGGGATAGAGAGAGGGGACAGACTGGGGAACAGAGGGATAGAGAGAGGGGACAGACTGTGGAACAGAGTGATAGAGAGGGGACAGACTGGGGAACAGATGGATAGAGAGAGGGGACAGACTGGGGAACAGAGGGATCGAGAGAGGGGATTGACTGGCGAACAGAGGGATAGAGAGTGGGGACAGACAGGGGAATAGAGGGATAGAGAGAGGGGACAGACTGGGGAACAGAGGGATAGAGAGAGAGGACAGACTGTGGAACAGAGGGATAGAGAGAGGGGACAGAGTGGGGAACAGAGGGATAGAGAGAGGGGACAGACTGGGGAACAGAGGGATAGAGAGAGGGGATTGACTGCCGAACAGAGGGATAGAGAGAGGGGACAGACTGTGGAACAGAGGGATATAGAGAGGGGACTGAGTGGGGAACAGAGGGATAGAGAGAGATGACGGACTGGGGAACTGCGGGATAGAGAGACGGGACAGACTGGGGAACAGAGGGATAGAGAGAGGGGACAGACTGGGGAACAGAGGGATAGAGAGAGGGGACAGACTGCGGAACAGAGGGATAGAGAGAGGGGACAGACTGGGGAACAGAGGGATAGAGAGAGGTGACAGACTGGGGAACAGAGGGATAGAGAGAGAGGACAGACTGGGGAACAGAGGGATAGAGAGAGGGGACAGACTGGGGAACAGAGGGATAGAGAGAGGGGACAGGTTGGGGAAAAGAGGGATAGAGAGAGGGGACAGACTGGGGAACAGAGGGATAGAGAGAGGGGACAGACTGGGGAACAGAGGGATAGAGAGAGGGGACAGACTGGGGAACAGAGGGATAGAGAGAGCGGACAGACTGGGGAAAAGAGGGATAGAGAGTGGGGACAGACTGGGGAACAGAGGGATAGAAGAGGGGACAGACTGGCGAACAGAGGGATAGAGAGAGGGGACAGACTGCGGAACAGAGGGGTAGGGTGAGGGGACAGACTGGGGAACAGACTGATAGAGAGAGGGGACAAAGTGGGGAACAGAGGGATAGAGATAGGGGACAGACTGGCGAACAGAGGGATAGAGAGAGGTGACAGACTGGGGAACAGAGGGATAGAGAGAGGGGACAGACTGGGGAACAGAGGGATAGGGAGAGGGGACAGACTGGGGAACAGAGGGATAGAGAGAGGGGACAGACTGGGGAACAGAGAGATAGGGAGAGGGGACAGACTGGGGAACAGAGGGATAGAGAGAGGGGACAGACTGGGGAACAGAGGGATAGAGAGAGGGGACAGACTGTGAAACAGAGGGATAGAGAGAGGGGACAGACTGGGAAACAGAGGGATAGAGAGAGGGGACAGACTGGGGAACAGAGGGATATAGAGAGGGGACTGAGTGGGGAACAGAGGGATAGAGAGAGATGACGGACTGGGAACTGCGGGATAGAGAGAGGGGACAGACTGGGGAACAGAGGGATAGAGAGAGGGGACAGACTGGGGAACAGAGGGATAGAGAGAGGGGACAGACTGGGGAACAGAGGGATAGAGAGAGAGGACAGACTGGCGAACAGAGGGATAGAGAGAGGGGACAGACTGGCGAACAGAGGGATAGTAGAGGGGACAGACTGGGGAACAGAGGGATAGAGAGAGGGGACAGACGGGGGAACAGAGGGATAGAGAGAGAGGACAGAATGGCGAACAGAGGGATAGAGAGAGGGGACAGACTGCGGAACAGAGGGATAGAGAGAGGGGGACAGACTGGAGAACAGTGGGATAGAGAGAGGGGACAGACTGGGGAACAGTGGGATAGAGAGAGGGGACAGACTTGTGGACAGAGGGATAGAGAGAGGGGACAGACTGGGGAACAGAGTGATAGAGAGAGAGGACAGACTGGGGAACAGAGGGATAGAGAGAAGGGGACAGACTGGGGAACAGAGGGATAGAGAGCCGGGACAGACTGCGGAACAGAGGGATAGAGAGAGGGGACAGACTGGGGAACAGAGGGATAGATAGAGGGGACAGACTAGGGAACAGAGGGATAGAGAGAGGGGACAGACTGGGGAACAGAGGGATAGGGAGAGGGGGACAGACTGGGGAACCGAGGGATAGAGAGAGGGGACTGAGTGGGGAACAGAGGGATAGAGAGAGGGGACAGACTGGGGAACAGAGGGATAGAGAGAGGGGACAGACTGGGGAACAGAGGGATAGAGAGACGGGACAGACTGAGGAACAGAGGGATAGAAAGAGGGGACTGACTTGTGGAACAGAGGGATAGAGAGAGGGGACAGACTGGGGAACAGAGGGATAGAGAGAGGGGACTGACTTGTGGAACAGAGGGATAGAGAGAGGGGACAGACTGGGGAACAGAGGGATAGAGAGAGGGGACAGACTGGGGAACAGAGGGATAGAGAGAGATGACAGACTGGGGAACAGAGGGATAGAGAGAGGGGGACGGACTGGGGAACAGAGGGATAGAGAGAGAGGCAACAAACTGGGGAACAGAGGAATAGAGAGAGGGGACAGACTGGGGAACAGTGGGATAGAGAGAGGGGACAGACTTGTGGACAGAGGGATAGAGAGAGAGGACAGACCGGGGAACAGAGGGATAGAGAGAGGGGACAGACTGGGGAAAAGAGGGATAGAGAGAGGGGACAGACTGGGGCACAGAGGGATATTAGGGGACAAACTGGGGAACAGAGGGAGAGAGAGAGGGGACAGACTGGGGAACAGAGGGATAGAGAGAGGGGACAGACTGGGGAACAGAGGGATATAGAGAGGGGGACAGACTGGGGAACTGAGGGATAGAAGAGGGGACAGATTGGAGAACAGAGGAATAGAGAGAGAGGACAGACTGGCGAACAGAGGAATAGAGAGAGGGGACAGACTGGGGAACAGAGGGATAGAGAGAGAGGGGACAGACGGGGGAACAGAGGGATAGAGAGAGGGGACAGACTGGGGAACAGAGGGATAGAGAGAGGGGACAGACTGGGGAACAGAGGGATAGAGAGAGGGAACAGACTGTGGAACAGAGGGATAGAGAGAGGGGACAGACTGTGGAACAGAGGGATAGAGAGAGGGGACAGACTGTGGAACAGAGGGATAGAAAGAGGGGACAGACTGGGGAACAGAGGGATAGAGAGAGGGGACAGACTGTGGAACAGACGGATAGAGAGAGGGAACAGACTGGTGAACAGAGGGATAGAGAGAGGGGACAGACAGGGAAACAGAGGGATAGAGAGAGGGGACAGATTGGGGAACAGAGGGATAGAGAGAGGGAACAGACTGGGGAACAGAGGGAAACAGAGAGTGGGGACAGACTGAGGAACAGAGGGATAGAGAGAGGGGACAGACTGGGGAACAGAGAGATAGAGAGAGGGTCAGACTGGGGAACAGAGGGATAGAGAGAGGGGACAGACTGGGGAACAGAGGGAAAGAGAGAGTGGGGACAGACTGAAGAACAGAGGGATAGAGAGAGGGGACAGAGTGGGGAACAGAGGGATAGAGAGAGGGGACAGACTGGGGAACAGTGGTATAGAGAGAGGGGACAGACTGAGGAACAGAGGGATAGAGAGAGGGGACAGAATGGGGAACTGAGGCATAGAGAGAGGGTCAGACTGGGAAACAGAGGGATAGAGAGAGGGGACAGACTGGGGAACAGAGGGATAGAGAGAGGGGAGAGACTGCGGAACAGAGGGATAGAGAGAGGGGACAGACTGGGTACAGAGGGGTAGAGAGAGGGGACAGACTGGGGAACAGAGGGATAGAGAGAGGGGACAGACTGGGGAACAGAGGGATTGAGAGAGATGATGGACTGGGGAACAGAGGGGTAGAGAGAGGGGAGAGACTGGGGTACAGAGGGATGGAGAGAGGGGACTGACTGTGTACAGAGGGATAGAGAGAGGGGACAGACTAGGGAACAGAGAAATAGAGAGAGAGGGGACAGACTGGGAAACAGAGGGATAGAGAGAGGGGACAGACTGGGGTACAGAGGGATGGAGAGAGGGGACTGACTGTGTACAGAGGGATAGAGAGAGGGGACAGACTAGGGAACAGAGAAATAGAGAGAGTGGAGACAGACTGGAGAACAGAGGGATAGAGAGAGGGGACAGACTGGAGAACAGAGGGATAGAGAGAGGGGACAGACTGGGGAACAGAGGGATAGAGAGAGGGGACAGACTGGGGAACAGAGGGATAGAGAGAGGTGACAGACTGGGGAACAGAGGGATAGAGAGAGGGGACAGACTGGGGAACAGAGGGATAGAGAGAGGTGACAGACTGGGGAACAGAGGGATAGAGAGAGGGGACAGACTGGAGAACAGAGGGATAGAGAGAGGGGACAGACTGGGGAACAGAGGGATAGAGAGAGGTGACAGACTGGGGAACAGAGGGATAGAGAGAGGGGCAGACTGGGGAACAGAGGGATAGAGACAGGGACAGACTGGGGAACAGAGGGATAGAGAGAGGGGCAGACTGGGGAACAGAGGGATACAGACAGGGACAGACTGGGAAACAGAGGGATAGAGAGAGGGGACAGACTGGGGAACAGAGGGATAGAGAGAGGGGACAGGTTGGGGAAAAGAGGGATTGAGAGAGGGGACAGAGTGTGGAAATGAGGGATAGAGAGAGGGGATTGACCGGAGAACAGAGGGATAGAGAGAGATGACGGACTGGGGAACAGAGGGAAAGAGAGAGGGGACAGACTGGGGAACAGAGGGATAGAGAGAGGGGACAGACTGGGGAACAGAGGGATAGAGAGAGGGGACAGACTGGGGAACAGAGGAATAGAGAGAGGGGACAGACTGGGGAACAGAGGGAAAGAGAGAGAGGGGACAGACTGGGGAACAGAGGGATAGAGAGAGAGGGGACAGACTGGGGAACAGAGGGATAGAGAGAGAGGGGACAGACTGGGGAACAGAGGGATAGAGAGAGAGGGGACAGACTGGGGAACAGAGGGAAAGAGAGAGGGGACAGACTGGGGAACAGAGGGATAGAGAGAGATGACGGACTGGGGAACAGAGGGAAAGAGAGAGGGGACAGACTGGGGAACAGAGGGATAGAGAGAGGGGACAGACTGGGGAACAGAGGGATAGAGAGAGGGGACAGACTGGGGAACATAGGGATAGAGAGAGGGGGACAGACTAGGGAACAGAGGGACAGAGAGAGGGGACAGACTGTGGAAAAGAGAGATAGAGAGAGGGGACAGACTGGGGAACAGAGGGATAGAGAGAGGGGACAAACAGGGGAACAGAGGGATAGAGTGAGGGGACAGACTGGGGAACAGACGGATAGAGAGAGGGGACAGACTAGGGAAGAGATGGATAGAGAGAGGGGACAGACTGGGGAACAGAGGGATAGAGAGAGGGGACAGACTGGGGAACAGAGGGATAGAGAGAGGGGACAGACTGGGGAACAGAGGGATAGAGAGAGGGGACAGACTGGGGAACAGCTTAATAGAGAGAGGGGACAGATTGGGGAACAGAGGGATAGAGAGAGGGGACAGACTGGGGAACAGAGGGATAGAGAGAGGGGACAGACTGGGGAACAGAGGGATTGAGAGAGGGGACAGACTGGGGAACAGAGAGATAGAGAGAGGGTCAGACTGGGGAACAGAGGGATAGAGAGAGGGGACAGACTGGGGAACAGAGGGAAAGAGAGAGTGGGGACAGACTGAAGAACAGAGGGATAGAGAGAGGGGACAGAGTGGGGAACAGAGGGATAGAGAGAGGGGACAGACTGGGGAACAGAGGGATAGAGAGAGGGGACAGACTGAGGAACAGAGGGATAGAGAGAGGGGACAGAATGGGGAATTGAGGCATAGAGAGAGGGTCAGACTGGGAAACAGAGGGATAGAGAGAGGGGACAGACTGGGGAACAGAGGGATAGAGAGAGGGGAGAGACTGCGGAACAGAGGGATAGAGAGAGGGGACAGACTGGGTACAGAGGGGTAGAGAGAGGGGACAGACTGGGGAACAGAGGGATAGAGAGAGGGGACAGACTGGGGAACAGAGGGATTGAGAGAGTTGATGGACTGGGGAACAGAGGGGTAGAGAGAGGGGACAGACTGGGGTACAGAGGGATGGAGAGAGGGGACTGACTGTGTACAGAGGGATAGAGAGAGGGGACAGACTAGGGAACAGAGAAATAGAGAGAGAGGGGACAGACTGGGAAACAGAGGGATAGATAGAGGGGATAGACTGGGGTACAGAGGGATGGAGAGAGGGGACTGACTGTGTACAGAGGGATAGAGAGAGGGGACAGACTAGGGAACAGAGAAATAGAGAGAGTGGAGACAGATTGGAGAACAGAGGGATAGAGAGAGGGGACAGACTGGGGAACAGAGGGATAGAGAGAGGGGACAGACTGGAGAACAGAGAGATAGAGAGAGGGGACAGACTGGGGAACAGAGGGATAGAGAGAGGTGACAGACTGGGGAACAGAGGGATAGAGAGAGGGGCAGACTGGGGAACAGATGGATAGAGACAGGGACAGACTGGGGAACAGAGGGATAGAGAGAGGGGCAGACTGGGGAACAGAGGGAAAGAGACAGGGACAGACTGGGAAACAGAGGGATAGAGAGAGGGGACAGACTGGGGAACAGAGGGATAGAGAGAGGGGACAGGTTGGGGAAAAGAGGGATTGAGAGAGGGGACAGAGTGTGGAAAAGAGGGATAGAGAGAGGGGATTGACCGGAGAACAGAGGGATAGAGAGAGATGACGGACTGGGGAACAGAGGGAAAGAGAGAGGGGACAGACTGGGGAACAGAGGGATAGAGAGAGGGGACAGACTGGGGAACAGAGGGATAGAGAGAGGGGACAGACTGGGGAACAGAGGAATAGAGAGAGGGGACAGACTGGGGAACAGAGGGAAAGAGAGAGAGGGGACAGACTGGGGAACAGAGGGATAGAGAGAGAGGTGACAGACTGGGGAACAGAGGGATAGAGAGAGAGGGGACAGACTGGGGAACAGAGGGAAAGAGAGAGGGGACAGACTGGGGAACAGAGGGATAGAGAGAGATGACGGACTGGGGAACAGAGGGAAAGAGAGAGGGGACAGACTGGGGAACAGAGGGATAGAGAGAGGGGACAGACTGGGGAACAGAGGGATAGAGAGAGGGGACAGACTGGGGAACATAGGGATAGAGAGAGGGGGACAGACTAGGGAACAGAGGGACAGAGAGAGGGGACAGACTGGGGAAAAGAGAGATAGAGAGAGGGGACAGACTGGGGAACAGAGGGATAGAGAGAGGGGACAAACAGGGGAACAGAAGGATAGAGAGAGGGGACAGACTGGGGAACAGACGGATAGAGAGAGGGGACAGACTAGGGAACAGATGGATAGAGAGAGGGGACAGACTGGGGAACAGAGGGATAGAGAGAGGGGACAGACTGGGGAACAGAGGGATAGAGAGAGGGGACAGACTGGGGAACAGAGGGATAGAGAGAGGGGACAGACTGGGGAACAGCTTAATAGAGAGAGGGGACAGATTGGGGAACAGAGGGATAGAGAGAGGGGACAGACTGGGGAACAGAGGGATAGAGAGAGGGGACAGACTGGGGAACAGAGGGATTGAGAGAGGGGACAGACTGGGGAACAGCTTAATAGAGAGAGGGGACAGACTGGGGAACAGAGGGGTAGAGAGAGGGGACAGACTGGGGAACAGAGGGATAGAGAGAGGGGACAGACTGGGGAACAGAGGGATAGAGAGAGGGGACAGACTGGGGAACAGCTTAACAGAGAGAGGGGACAGACTGGGGAACAGAGGGATAGAGAGAGGGGACATACTGGGGAACAGAGGGATAGAGAGAGGGGACAGACTGGGGAACAGAGGGATTGAGAGAGGGGACAGACTGGGGAACAGCTTAATAGAGAGAGAGGACAGACTGGGGAACAGAGGGATAGAGAGAGGGGACAGACTGGGGAACAGAGGGATAGAGAGAGAGGGGACAGACTGGGTAACAGAGGGATAGAGAGAGGGGACAGACTGGGGAACAGAGGGATAGAGAGAGAGGGGACAGACTGGGGAACTTCGGGATAGAGAGAGAGGACAGACAGGGGAACAGACGGATAGAGAGAGGGGACAGACTGGGTACAGAGGGTTGGAGAGAGGAAACAGACTGGGGAACAGAGGGATAGAGACAGGGACAGACTGGGGATCAGATGGATAGAGAGAGGGGACAGACTGGGGAACAGAGGGATATAGAGAGGGGACTGACTGGGGAACAGAGGGATAGAGACAGGGACAGACTGGGGAACAGAGGGATAGAGACAGGGACAGACTGGGGATCAGAGGGATAGAGAGAGGGGACAGACTGGGGAACAGAGGGATAGAGAGAGGGGACAGACTGGTTAACAGATGGATAGAGAGAGGGACAGACTGGGGATCAGAGGGATAGAGAGAGAGGACAGACTGTGGAACAGAGGGATAGAGAGAGGGGACAGACTGGGGAACAGAGGGATAGAGAGAGGGGAGAGACTGCGGAACAGAGGGATAGAGAGAGGGGACAGACTGGGTACAGAGGGGTAGAGAGAGGGGACAGATTGGGAAACAGAGGGATAGAGAGAGGGGACAGACTGGGGAACAGAGGGATTGAGAGAGATGATGGACTGGGGAACAGAGGGGTAGAGAGAGGGGACAGACTGGGGTACAGAGGGATGGAGAGAGGGGACTGACTGTGTACAGAGGGATAGAGAGAGGGGACAGACTAGGGAACAGAGAAATAGAGAGAGAGGGGACAGACTGGGAAACAGAGGGATAGAGAGAGGGGACAGACTGGGGTACAGAGGGATGGAGAGAGGGGACTGACTGTGTACAGAGGGATAGAGAGAGGGGACAGACTAGGGAACAGAGAAATAGAGAGAGTGAAGACAGACTGGAGAACAGAGGGATAGAGAGAGGGGACAGACTGGGGAACAGAGGGATAGAGAGAGGGGACAGACTGGAGAACAGAGGGATAGAGAGAGGGGACAGACTGGGGAACAGAGGGATAGAGAGAGGTGACAGACTGGGGAACAGAGGGATAGAGAGAGGGGCAGACTGGGGAACAGAGGGATAGAGACAGGGACAGACTGGGGAACAGAGGGATAGAGAGAGGGGCAGACTGGGGAACAGAGGGATAGAGACAGGGACAGACTGGGAAACAGAGGGATAGAGAGAGGGGACAGACTGGGGAACAGAGGGATAGAGAGAGGGGACAGGTTGGGGAAAAGAGGGATTGAGAGAGGGGACAGAGTGTGGAAAAGAGGGATAGAGAGAGGGGATTGACCGGAGAACAGAGGGATAGAGAGAGATGACGGACTGGGGAACAGAGGGAAAGAGAGAGGGGACAGACTGGGGAACTTAGGGATAGAGAGAGGGGACAGACTGGGGAACAGAGGGATAGAGAGAGGGGACAGACTGGGGAACAGAGGAATAGAGAGAGGGGACAGACTGGGGAACAGAGGGAAAGAGAGAGAGGGGACAGACTGGGGAACAGAGGGATAGAGAGAGAGGGGACAGACTGGGGAACAGAGGGATAGAGAGAGAGGGGACAGACTGGGGAACAGAGGGAAAGAGAGAGGGGACAGACTGGGGAACAGAGGGATAGAGAGAGATGACGGACTGGGGAACAGAGGGAAAGAGAGAGGGGACAGACGGGGGAACAGAGGGATAGAGAGAGGGGACAGACTGGGGAATAGAGGGATAGAGAGAGGGGATAGACTGGGGAACATAGGGATAGAGAGAGGGGGACAGACTAGGGAACAGAGGGACAGAGAGAGAGGACAGACTGGGGAAAAGAGAGATAGAGAGAGGGGACAGACTGGGGAACAGAGGGATAGAGAGAGGGGACAAACAGGGGAACAGAGGGATAGAGAGAGGGGACAGACTGGGGAACAGACGGATAGAGAGAGGGGACAGACAAGGGAACAGATGGATAGAGAGAGGGGACAGACTGGGGAACAGAGGGATAGAGAGAGGGGACAGACTGGGGAACAGAGGGATAGAGAGAGGGGACAGACTGGGGAACAGAGGGATAGAGAGAGGGGACAGACTGGGGAACAGCTTAATAGAGAGAGGGGACAGACTGGGGAACAGAGGGATAGAGAGAGGGGACAGACTGGGGAACAGAGGGATAGAGAGAGGGGACAGACTGGGGAACAGAGGGATTGAGAGAGGGGACAGACTGGGGAACAGCTTAATAGAGAGAGGGGACAGACTGGGGAACAGAGGGATAGAGAGAGGGGACAGACTGGGGAACAGAGGGATAGTGAGAGGGGACAGACTGGGGAACAGAGGGATAGAGAGAGGGGACAGACTGGGGAACAGCTTAATAGAGAGAGGGGACAGACTGGGGAACAGAGGGATAGAGAGAGGGGACAGACTGGGGAACAGAGGGATAGAGAGAGGGGACAGACTGGGGAACAGAGGGATTGAGAGAGGGGACAGACTGGGGAACAGCTTAATAGAGAGAGAGGACAGACTGGGGAACAGAGGGATAGAGAGAGGGGACAGACTGGGGAACAGAGGGATAGAGAGAGAGGGGACATACTGGGTAACAGAGGGATAGAGAGAGGGGACAGACTGGGGAACAGAGGGATAGAGAGAGAGGGGACAGACTGGGGAACTTCGGGATAGAGAGAGAGGACAGACAGGGGAACAGACGGATCGAGAGAGGGGACAGACTGGGGAACAGCTTAATAGAGAGAGGGGACAGACTGGGGAACAGAGGGATAGAGAGAGGGGACAGACTGGGGAACAGAGGGATAGTGAGAGGGGACAGACTGGGGAACAGAGGGATAGAGAGAGGGGACAGACTGGGGAACAGCTTAATAGAGAGAGGGGAGAGACTGGGGAACAGAGGGATAGAGAGAGGGGACAGACTGGGGAACAGAGGGATAGAGAGAGGGGACAGACTGGGGAACAGAGGGATTGAGAGAGGGGACAGACTGGGGAACAGCTTAATAGAGAGAGAGGACAGACTGGGGAACAGAGGGATAGAGAGAGGGGACAGACTGGGGAACAGAGGGATAGAGAGAGAGGGGACATACTGGGTAACAGAGGGATAGAGAGAGGGGACAGACTGGGGAACAGAGGGATAGAGAGAGAGGGGACAGACTGGGGAACTTCGGGATAGAGAGAGAGGACAGACAGGGGAACAGACGGATCGAGAGAGGGGACAGACTGGGTACAGAGGGTTGGAGAGAGGAAACAGACTGGGGAACAGAGGGATAGAGACAGGGACAGACTGGGGATCAGATGGATAGAGAGAGGGGACAGACTGGGGAACAGAGGGATATAGAGAGGGGACTGACTGGGGAACAGAGGGATAGAGACAGGGACAGACTGGGGAACAGAGGGATAGAGACAGGGACAGACTGGGGATCAGAGGGATAGAGAGAGGGGACAGACTGGGGAACAGAGGGATAGAGAGAGGGGACAGACTGGTTAACAGATGGATAGAGACAGGGACAGACTGGGGATCAGAGGGATAGAGAGAGAGGACAGACTGGGGAACAGAGGGATAGAGAGAGGGGACAGACTGGGGAACAGAGGGATAGAGACAGGGACAGACTGGGGAACAGAGGGATAGAGACAGGGCCAGACTGGGGAACAGAGGGATAGTGAGAGGGGACAGACTGGGGAACAGAGGGATAGAGAGAGGGGACAGATTGGGTAACAGAGGGATAGAGAGAAGGGACACGTTGGGGAAAAGAGGGATAGAGAGAGGGGACTGACTGGGGAACAGAGGCATAGAGAGAGGGGACAGACTGGGGAACAGAGGGATAGATAGAGGGGACGGACTGGGGAACAGAGGGATAGAGAGAGGGGACAGACTGGGGAACAGAGGGATAGAGAGAGGTGACGGACTGGGAACATAGGGATAGAGAGTGAGGACAGACTGGGGAACAGAGGGATAGAGAGAGGGGAGAGACTGGGGAACAGAGGGATAGAGAGATGGGACAGACTGGGGAACAGAGGGATAGAGAGATGGGACAGACTGTGGAACAGAGGGATAGAGGGGACAGACTGGGGAACAGAGGGATAGAGAGATGGGACAGACTGTGCAAAAGAGGGATAGAGAGAGGGAACAGACTGGGGTACAGAGGGATAAAGAGAGATGACAGACTGGGGAACCGCGGGATAGAGAGAGGGAATAGACTGGGTAACAGAGGGATAGAGAGAGATGACAGACTGGGGAAAAGAGGGATAGAGAGATTGGACAGACTGGGCAAAAGAGGGATAGAGAGAGAGAGGACAGACTATGGAAACGATGGATAGATAGAGGGGACAGAGTGAGGAACAGAGGGATAGAGCGAGGGGACAGACTGGGGAACAGAGGGATAGAGAGAGATGAAGGACTGGGGAACAGAGGGATAGAGAGAGGGGACAGACTGGGGAACAGAGGGATAGAGAGAGGGGACAGACTGGGGAACAGAGGGATAGAGAGAGATGACGGACTGGGGAACAGAGGGATAGAGAGAGGGGACAGACTGGGGAACAGCGGGATATAGAGAGGGGACAGACTGGGGTACAGAGGGATAGAGAGAGGGGACTGACTGGGTACAGAGGGATAGAGAGAGGGGACGGACGGGGGAACAGAGGGATGGAGAGAGGGGACTGAATGGGTACAGAGGGATAGAGAGAGGGGACAGACTGGGGAACAGAGGGATAGAGAGAGGGGACAGACTGCGGAACAGAGTGATAGAAGGAGGGGACAGATTGGGGAACAGAGGAATAGAGAGACGGGACAGACTGGGGAACAGAGGGATAGAGAGAGGGGACAGACTGGGGAACAGAGGGATAGAGAGCAGGGACAGACTGGGGAACAGAGGGATAGAGAGAGGGGACAGACTGGGGTAGAGAGGGATAGTGAGAGGGGACAGACTGGGGAACAGAGGGATAGAGAGAGGGGACAGACTGGGGAACAGAGGGATAGAGCGAGATGACGGACTGGGGACCAGAGGGATCGAGAGAGGGGACAGACTGGGGAACAGAGGGATAGAGAGAGGGGACAGACTGGGGAACAGACGGATATAATGAGGGGACATACTGCGGAACAAAGGGATAGCGAGAGGGGACAGACTGGGGAACAGAGGGATAGAGAGAGGGGACAGACTGGGGAACAGAGGGATAGAGAGATGGGACAGACTGGGGAACAGAGGGATAGAGAGAGGGGACAGACTGGGGAACAGAGGGATAGAGAGAGGGGACAGATTGGGGAACAGAGGGATAGAGAGAGGGGACAGACTGGGGAACAGAGGGATAGAGAGAGGGGACAGACTGGGGAACAGAGGGATAGAGAGAGGGGTTAGACTAGGGGAACAGAGGAATAGAGAGAGGGGACAGACTGTGGAACAGAGGGAAAGAGAGAGGGAACAGACTGGGGAAAAGAGGGATAGAGAGAGGGGACAGATTGTGGAACCGAGGGATAGAGAGAGGGGACAGACTGGGGAACAGAGGGATAGAGAGAGGGGACAGATTGTGGAACCGAGGGATAGAGAGAGGGGACAGACTGGGGAACAGGGGGACAGAGAGAGGCGACAGACTGGGGAACAGAGGCATAGAGAGAGAGGATAGACTGGGGAACACTGTGATAGAGAGAGAGGGGACAGACTGGGGAACAGAGGGATAGAGAGAGAGGACAGACTGGGGAACAGAGGGATAGAGAGAGGGGACAGACTGGGGAAAAGAGTGAGATAGAGAGGGGACAGACTGGGGAAAAGAGGGATAGAGAGAGGGGACAGACTGGGGATCAGAGGGATAGAGAGAGGGGACAGACTGGGGAAGAGAGGGATAGAGAGAGGGGACAGACTGGGGATCAGAGGGATAGAGAGAGGGGACAGACTGGGGAAGAGAGGGATAGAGAGAGGGGACAGACTGGGGAACAGCTTAATAGAGAGAGGGGACAGACTGTGGAACAGAGGGATAGAGAGAGGGGACAGACTGGGGAACAGAGGGATAGAGAGAGGGGACAGACTGGGGAACAGAGGGATAGAGAGAGGGGACAGACTGGGGAACAGCTTAATAGAGAGAGGGGACAGACTGGGGAACAGAGGGATAGAGAGAGGGGACAGACTGGGGAACAGAGGGATAGAGAGAGGGGACAGACTGGGGAACAGAGGGATTGAGAGAGGGGACAGACTGGGGAACAGCTTAATAGAGAGAGAGGACAGACTGGGGAACAGAGGGATAGAGAGAGGGGACAAAGTGGGGAACAGAGGGATAGAGATAGGGGACAGACTGGCGAACAGAGGGATAGAGAGAGGGGACAGACTGGGGAACAGAGGGATAGAGAGAGGGGACAGACTGGGGAACAGAGGGATAGGGAGAGGGGACAGACTGGGGAACAGAGGGATAGAGAGAGGGGACAGACTGGGGAACAGAGGGATAGGGAGAGGGGACAGACTGGGGAACAGAGGGATAGAGAGAGGGGACAGACTGGGGAACAGAGGGATAGAGAGAGGGGACAGACTGTGAAACAGAGGGATAGAGAGAGTGGACAGACTGGGAAACAGAGGGATAGAGAGAGGGGACAGACTGGGGAACAGAGGGATATAGAGAGGGGACAGACTGGGGAACAGAGGGATAGAGAGAGAGGACAGACTGGCGAACAGAGGGATAGAGAGAGGGGACAGACTGGCGAACAGAGGGATAGTAGAGGGGACAGACTGGGGAACAGAGGGATAGAGAGAGGGGACAGACGGGGGAACAGAGGGATAGAGAGAGAGGACAGAATGGCGAACAGAGGGATAGAGAGAGGGGACAGACTGCGGAACAGAGGGATAGAGAGAGGGGGACAGACTGGAGAACAGTGGGATAGAGAGATGGGACAGACTGGGGAACAGTGGGATAGAGAGAGGGGACAGACTTGTGGACAGAGGGATAGAGAGAGGGGACAGACTGGGGAACAGAGGGATAGAGAGAGAGGACAGACTGGGGAACAGAGGGATAGAGAGAAGGGGACAGACTGGGGAACAGAGGGATAGAGAGCGGGGACAGACTGCGGAACAGAGGGATAGAGAGAGGGGACAGACTGGGGAACAGAGGGATAGATAGAGGGGACAGACTGGGGAACAGAGGGATAGAGAGAGGGGACAGACTGGGGAACAGAGGGATAGGGAGAGGGGGACAGACTGGGGAACCGAGGGATAGAGAGAGGGGACTGAGTGGGGAACAGAGTGATAGAGAGAGGGGACAGACTGGGGAACAGAGGGATAGAGAGAGGGGACAGACTGGGGAACAGAGGGATAGAGAGACGGGACAGACTGGGGAACAGAGGGATAGAGAGAGGGGACTGACTTGTGGAACAGAGGGATAGAGAGAGGGGACAGACTGGGGAACAGAGGGATAGAGAGAGGGGAGAGACTGCGGAACAGAGGGATAGAGAGAGGGGACAGACTGGGTACAGAGGGGTAGAGAGAGGGGACAGACTGGGGAACAGAGGGATAGAGAGAGGGGACAGACTGGGGAACAGAGGGATTGAGAGAGATGATGGACTGGGGAACAGAGGGGTAGAGAGAGGGGACAGACTGGGGTACAGAGGGATGGAGAGAGGGGACTGACTGTGTACAGAGGGATAGAGAGAGGGGACAGACTAGGGAACAGAGAAATAGAGAGAGAGGGGACAGAATGGGAAACAGAGGGATAGAGAGAGGGGACAGACTGGGGTACAGAGGGATGGAGAGAGGGGACTGACTGTGTACAGAGGGATAGAGAGAGGGGACAGACTAGGGAACAGAGAAATAGAGAGAGTGGAGACAGACTGGAGAACAGAGGGATAGAGAGAGGGGACAGACTGGGGAACAGAGGGATAGAGAGAGGGGACAGACTGGAGAACAGAGGTATAGAGAGAGGGGACAGACTGGGGAACAGAGGGATAGAGAGAGGTGACAGACTGGGGAACAGAGGGATAGAGAGAGGGGCAGACTGGGGAACAGAGGGATAGAGACAGGGACAGACTGGGGAACAGAGGGATAGAGAGAGGGGCAAGATGGGGAACAGAGGGATAGAGACAGGGACAAACTGGGAAACAGAGGGATAGAGAGAGGGGACAGACTGGGGAACAGAGGGATAGAGAGAGGGGACAGGTTGGGGAAAAGAGGGATTGAGAGAGGGGACAGAGTGTGGAAAAGAGGGATAGAGAGAGGGGATTGACCGGGGAACAGAGGGATAGAGAGAGATGACGGACTGGGGAACAGAGGGAAAGAGAGAGGGGACAGACCGGGGAACAGAGGGATAGAGAGAGGGGACAGACTGGGGAACAGAGGGATAGAGAGAGGGGACAGACTGGGGAACAGAGGAATAGAGAGAGGGGACAGATTGGGGAACAGAGGGAAAGAGAGAGAGGGGACAGACTGGGGAACAGAGGGATAGAGAGAGAGGGGACAGACTGGGGAACAGAGGGATAGAGAGAGAGGTGACAGACTGGGGAACAGAGGGAAAGAGAGAGGGGACAGACTGGGGAACAGAGGGATAGAGAGAGATGACGGACTGGGGAACAGAGGGAAAGAGAGAGGGGACAGACTGGGGAACAGAGGGATAGAGAGAGGGGACAGACTGGGGAACAGAGGGATAGAGAGAGGGGACAGACTGGGGAACATAGGGATAGAGAGAGGGGGACAGACTAGGGAACAGAGGGACAGAGAGAGGGGACAGACTGGGGAAAAGAGAGATAGAGAGAGGGGACAGACTGGGGAACAGAGGGATAGAGAGAGGGGACAAACAGGGGAACAGAGGGATAGAGAGAGGGGACAGACTGGGGAACAGACGGATAGAGAGAGGGGACAGACTAGGGAACAGATGGATAGAGAGAGGGGACAGACTGGGGAACAGAGGGATAGAGAGAGGGGACAGACTGGGGAACAGAGGGATAGAGAGAGGGGACAGACTGGGGAACAGAGGGATAGAGAGAGGGGACAGACTGGGGAACAGCTTAATAGAGAGAGGGGACAGATTGGGGAACAGAGGGATAGAGAGAGGGGACAGACTGGGGAACAGAGGGATAGAGAGAGGGGACAGACTGGGGAACAGAGGGATTGAGAGAGGGGACAGACTGGGGAACAGAGAGATAGAGAGAGGGTCAGACTGGGGAACAGAGGGATAGAGAGAGGGGACAGACTGGGGAACAGAGGGAAAGAGAGAGTGGGGACAGACTGAAGAACAGAGGGATAGAGAGAGGGGACAGAGTGGGGAACAGAGGGATAGAGAGAGGGGACAGACTGGGGAACAGAGGGATAGAGAGAGGGGACAGACTGAGGAACAGAGGGATAGAGAGAGGGGACAGAATGGGGAACAGAGGGATAGAGAGAGGGGAGAGACTGCGGAACAGAGGGATAGAGAGAGGGGACAGACTGGGGAACAGAGGGATAGAGAGAGGGGACAGACTGGGGAACAGAGGGATTGAGAGAGATGATGGACTGGGGAACAGAGGGGTAGAGAGAGGGGACAGACTGGGGTACAGAGGGATGGAGAGAGGGGACTGACTGTGTACAGAGGGATAGAGAGAGGGGACAGACTAGGGAACAGAGAAATAGAGAGAGAGGGGACAGACTGGGAAACAGAGGGATAGAGAGAGGGGACAGACTGGGGTACAGAGGGATGGAGAGAGGGGACTGACTGTGTACAGAGGGATAGAGAGAGGGGACAGACTAGGGAACAGAGAAATAGAGAGAGTGGAGACAGACTGGAGAACAGAGGGATAGAGAGAGGGGACAGACTGGGGAACAGAGGGATAGAGAGAGGGGACAGACTGGAGAACAGAGGTATAGAGAGAGGGGACAGACTGGGGAACAGAGGGATAGAGAGAGGTGACAGACTGGGGAACAGAGGGATAGAGAGAGGGGCAGACTGGGGAACAGAGGGATAGAGACAGGGACAGACTGGGGAACAGAGGGATAGAGAGAGGGGCAGACTGGGGAACAGAGGGATAGAGACAGGGACAAACTGGGAAACAGAGGGATAGAGAGAGGGGACAGACTGGGGAACAGAGGGATAGAGAGAGGGGACAGGTTGGGGAAAAGAGGGATTGAGAGAGGGGACAGAGTGTGGAAAAGAGGGATAGAGAGAGGGGATTGACCGGGGAACAGAGGGATAGAGAGAGATGACGGACTGGGGAACAGAGGGAAAGAGAGAGGGGACAGACCGGGGAACAGAGGGATAGAGAGAGGGGACAGACTGGGGAACAGAGGGATAGAGAGAGGGGACAGACTGGGGAACAGAGGAATAGAGAGAGGGGACAGATTGGGGAACAGAGGGAAAGAGAGAGAGGGGACAGACTGGGGAACAGAGGGATAGAGAGAGAGGGGACAGACTGGGGAACAGAGGGATAGAGAGAGAGGGGACAGACTGGGGAACAGAGGGAAAGAGAGAGATGACGGACTGGGGAACAGAGGGAAAGAGAGAGGGGACAGACTGGGGAACAGAGGGATAGAGAGAGATGACGGACTGGGGAACAGAGGGAAAGAGAGAGGGGACAGACTGGGGAACAGAGGGATAGAGAGAGGGGACAGACTGGGGAACAGAGGGATAGAGAGAGGGGACAGACTGGGGAACATAGGGATAGAGAGAGGGGGACAGACTAGGGAACAGAGGGACAGAGAGAGGGGACAGACTGGGGAAAAGAGAGATAGAGAGAGGGGACAGACTGGGGAACAGAGGGATAGAGAGAGGGGACAAACAGGGGAACAGAGGGATAGAGAGAGGGGACAGACTGGGGAACAGACGGATTGAGAGAGGGGACAGACTAGGGAACAGATGGATAGAGAGAGGGGACAGACTGGGGAACAGAGGGATAGAGAGAGGGGACAGACTGGGGAACAGAGGGATAGAGAGAGGGGACAGACTGGGGAACAGAGGGATAGAGAGAGGGGACAGACTGGGGAACAGCTTAATAGAGAGAGGGGACAGATTGGGGAACAGAGGGATAGAGAGAGGGGACAGACTGGGGAACAGAGGGATAGAGAGAGGGGACAGACTGGGGAACAGAGGGATTGAGAGAGGGGACAGACTGGGGAACAGAGAGATAGAGAGAGGGTCAGACTGGGGAACAGAGGGATAGAGAGAGGGGACAGACTGGGGAACAGAGGGAAAGAGAGAGTGGGGACAGACTGAAGAACAGAGGGATAGAGAGAGGGGACAGAGTGGGGAACAGAGGGATAGAGAGAGGGGACAGACTGGGGAACAGAGGGATAGAGAGAGGGGACAGACTGAGGAACAGAGGGATAGAGAGAGGGGACAGAATGGGGAACAGAGGGATAGAGAGAGGGGAGAGACTGCGGAACAGAGGGATAGAGAGAGGGGACAGACTGGGTACAGAGGGGTAGAGAGAGGGGACAGACTGGGGAACAGAGGGATAGAGAGAGGGGACAGACTGGGGAACAGAGGGATTGAGAGAGATGATGGACTGGGGAACAGAGGGGTAGAGAGAGGGGACAGACTGGGGTACAGAGGGATGGAGAGAGGGGACTGACTGTGTACAGAGGGATAGAGAGAGGGGACAGACTAGGGAACAGAGAAATAGAGAGAGAGGGGACAGACTGGGAAACAGAGGGATAGAGAGAGGGGACAGACTGGGGTACAGAGGGATGGAGAGAGGGGACTGACTGTGTACAGAGGGATAGAGAGAGGGGACAGACTAGGGAACAGAGAAATAGAGAGAGTGGAGACAGACTGGAGAACAGAGGGATAAAGAGAGGGGACAGACTGGGGAACAGAGGGATAGAGAGAGGGGACAGACTGGAGAACAGAGGGATAGAGAGAGGGGACAGACTGGGGAACAGAGGGATAGAGAGAGGTGACAGACTGGGGAACAGAGGGATAGAGAGAGGGGCAGACTGGGGAACAGAGGGATAGAGACAGGGACAGACTGGGGAACAGAGGGATAGAGAGAGGGGCAGACTGGGGAACAGAGGGATAGAGACAGGGACAGACTGGGAAACAGAGGGATAGAGAGAGGGGACAGACTGGGGAACAGAGGGATAGAGAGAGGGGACAGGTTGGGGAAAAGAGGGATTGAGAGAGGGGACAGAGTGTGGAAAAGAGGGATAGAGAGAGGGGATTGACCGGAGAACAGAGGGATAGAGAGAGATGACTGACTGGGGAACAGAGGGAAAGAGAGAGGGGACAGACTGGGTAACAGAGGGATAGAGAGAGGGGACAGACTGGGGAACAGAGGGATAGAGAGAGGGGACAGACTGGGGAACAGAGGAATAGAGAGAGGGGACAGACTGGGGAACAGAGGGAAAGAGAGAGAGGGGACAGACTGGGGAACAGAGGGATAGAGAGAGAGGGGACAGACTGGGGAACATAGGGATAGAGAGAGGGGGACAGACTAGGGAACAGAGGGACAGAGAGAGGGGACAGACTGGGGAAAAGAGAGATAGAGAGAGGGGACAGACTGGGGAACAGAGGGATAGAGAGAGTGGACAAACAGGGGAACAGAGGGATAGAGAGAGGGGACAGACTGGGGAACAGACGGATAGAGAGAGGGGACAGACTAGGGAACAGATGGATAGAGAGAGGGGACAGACTGGGGAACAGAGGGATAGAGAGAGGGGACAGACTGGGGAACAGAGGGATAGGCAGAGGGGACAGACTGGGGAACAGAGGGATAGAGAGAGGGGACAGACTGGGGAACAGCTTAATAGAGAGAGGGGACAGATTGGGGAACAGAGGGATAGAGAGAGGGGACAGACTGGGGAACAGAGGGATAGAGAGAGGGGACAGACTGGGGAACAGAGGGATTGAGAGAGGGGACAGACTGGGGAACAGCTTAATAGAGAGAGGGGACAGACTGGGGAACAGAGGGATAGAGAGAGGGGACAGACTGGGGAACAGAGGGATAGAGAGAGTGGACAGACTGGGGAACAGAGGGATAGAGAGAGGGGACAGACTGGGGAACAGCTTAACAGAGAGAGGGGACAGACTGGGGAACAGAGGGATAGAGAGAGGGGACAGACTGGGGAACAGAGGGATAGAGAGAGGGGACAGACTGGGGAACAGAGGGATTGAGAGAGGTGACAGACTGGGGAACAGCTTAATAGAGAGAGAGGACAGACTGGGGAACAGAGGGATAGAGAGAGGGGACAGACTGGGGAACAGAGGGATAGAGAGAGAGGGGACAGACTGGGTAACAGAGGGATAGAGAGAGGGGACAGACTGGGGAACAGAGGGATAGAGAGAGAGGGGACAGACTGGGGAACTTCGGGATAGAGAGAGAGGACAGACAGGGGAACAGACGGATAGAGAGAGGGGACAGACTGGGTACAGAGGGTTGGAGAGAGGAAACAGACTGGGGAACAGAGGGATAGAGACAGGGACAGACTGGGGATCAGATGGATAGAGAGAGGGGACAGACTGGGGAACAGAGGGATATAGAGAAGGGACTGACTGGGGAACAGAGGGATAGAGACAGGGACAGACTGGGGAACAGAGGGATAGAGACAGGGACAGACTGGGGATCAGAGGGATAGAGAGAGGGGACAGACTGGGGAACAGAGGGATAGAGAGAGGGGACAGACTGGTTAACAGATGGATAGAGAGAGGGACAGACTGGGGATCAGAGGGATAGAGAGAGAGGACAGACTGGTGAACAGAGGGATAGAGAGATGGGACAGACTGGGGAACAGAGGGATAGAGAGAGGGGAGAGACTGCGGAACAGAGGGATAGAGAGAGGGGACAGACTGGGTACAGAGGGGTAGAGAGAGGGGACAGACTGGGGAACAGAGGGATAGAGAGAGGGGACAGACTGGGGAACAGAGGGATTGAGAGAGATGATGGACTGGGGAACAGAGGGGTAGAGAGAGGGGACAGACTGGGGTACAGAGGGATGGAGAGAGGGGACTGACTGTGTACAGAGGGATAGAGAGAGGGGACAGACTAGGGAACAGAGAAATAGAGAGAGAGGGGACAGACTGGGAAACAGAGGGATAGAGAGAGGGGACAGACTGGGGTACAGAGGGATGGAGAGAGGGGACTGACTGTGTACAGAGGGATAGAGAGAGGGGACAGACTAGGGAACAGAGAAATAGAGAGAGTGGAGACAGACTGGAGAACAGAGGGATAGAGAGAGGGGACAGACTGGGGAACAGAGGGATAGAGAGAGGGGACAGACTGGAGAACAGAGGGATAGAGAGAGGGGACAGACTGGGGAACAGAGGGATAGAGAGAGGTGACAGACTGGGGAACAGAGGGATAAAGAGAGGGGCAGACTGGGGAACAGAGGGATAGAGACAGGGACAGACTGGGGAACAGAGGGATAGAGAGAGGGGCAGACTGGGGAACAGAGGGATAGAGACAGGGACAGACTGGGAAACAGAGGGATAGAGAGAGGGGACAGAATGGGGAACAGAGGGATAGAGACAGGGGACAGGTTGGGGAAAAGAGGGATTGAGAGAGGGGACAGAGTGTGGAAAAGAGGGATAGAGAGAGGGGATTGACCGGAGAACAGAGGGATAGAGAGAGATGACGGACTGGGGAACAGAGGGAAAGAGAGAGGGGACAGACTGGGGAACTTAGGGATAGAGAGAGGGGACAGACTGGGGAACAGAGGGATAGAGAGAGGGGACAGACTGGGGAACAGAGGAATAGAGAGAGGGGACAGACTGGGGAACAGAGGGAAAGAGAGAGAGGGGACAGACTGGGGAACAGAGGGATAGAGAGAGAGGGGACAGACTGGGGAACAGAGGGATAGAGAGAGAGGGGACAGACTGGGGAACAGAGGGAAAGAGAGAGGGGACAGACTGGGGAACAGAGGGATAGAGAGAGATGACGGACTGGGGAACAGAGGGAAAGAGAGAGGGGACAGACTGGGGAACAGAGGGATAGAGAGAGGGGACAGACTGGGGAACAGAGGGATAGAGAGAGGGGACAGACTGGGGAACATAGGGATAGAGAGAGGGGGACAGACTAGGGAACAGAGGGACAGAGAGAGGGGACAGACTGGGGAAAAGAGAGATAGAGAGAGGGGACAGACTGGGGAACAGCTTAATAGAGAGAGGGGACAAACAGGGGAACAGAGGGATAGAGAGAGGGGACAGACTGGGGAACAGACGGATAGAGAGAGGGGACAGACTAGGGAACAGATGGATAGAGAGAGGGGACAGACTGGGGAACAGAGGGATAGAGAGAGGGGACAGACTGGGGAACAGAGGGATAGAGAGAGGGGACAGACTGGGGAACAGAGGGATAGAGAGAGGGGACAGACTGGGGAACAGCTTAATAGAGAGAGGGGACAGACTGGGGAACAGAGGGATAGAGAGAGGGGACAGACTGGGGAACAGAGGGATAGAGAGAGGGGACAGACTGGGGAACAGAGGGATTGAGAGAGGGGACAGACTGGGGAACAGCTTAATAGAGAGAGGGGACAGACTGGGGAACAGAGGGATAGAGAGAGGGGACAGACTGGGGAACAGAGGGATAGAGAGAGGGGACAGACTGGGGAACAGAGGGATAGAGAGAGGGGACAGACTGGGGAACAGCTTAATAGAGAGAGGGGACAGACTGGGGAACAGAGGGATAGAGAGAGGGGACAGACTGGGGAACAGAGGGATAGAGAGAGGGGACAGACTGGGGAACAGAGGGATTGAGAGAGGGGACAGACTGGGGAACAGCTTAATAGAGAGAGAGGACAGACTGGGGAACAGAGGGATAGAGAGAGGGGACAGACTGGGGAACAGAGGGATAGAGAGAGAGGGGACAGACTGGGTAACAGAGTGATAGAGAGAGGGGACAGACTGGGGAACAGAGGGATAGAGAGAGAGGGGACAGACTGGGGAACTTCGGGATAGAGAGAGAGGACAGACAGGGGAACAGACGGATAGAGAGAGGGGACAGACTGGGTACAGAGGGTTGGAGAGAGGAAACAGACTGGGGAACAGAGGGATAGAGACAGGGACAGACTGGGGATCAGATGGATAGAGAGAGGGGACAGACTGGGGAACAGAGGGATATAGAGAGGGGACTGAATGGGGAACAGAGGGATATAGACAGGGACAGACTGGGGAACAGAGGGATAGAGACAGGGACAGACTGGGGATCAGAGGGATAGAGAGAGGGGACAGACTGGGGAACAGAGGGATAGAGAGAGGGGACAGACTGGTTAACAGATGGATAGAGACAGGGACAGACTGGGGATCAGAGGGATAGAGAGAGAGGACAGACTGGGGAACAGAGGGATAGAGAGAGGGGACAGACTGCGGAACAGAGGGATAGAGACAGGGACAGACTGGGGAACAGAGGGATAGAGACAGGGGCAGACTGGGGAACAGAGGGATAGTGAGAGGGGACAGACTGGGGAACAGAGGGATAGAGCGAGGGGACAGATTGGGTAACAGAGGGATAGAGAGAAGGGACACGTTGGGCAAAAGAGGGATAGAGAGAGGGGACTGACTGGGGAACAGAGGCATAGAGAGAGGGGACAGACTGGGGAACAGAGGGATAGATAGAGGGGACGGACTGGGGAACAGAGGGATAGAGAGAGGGGACAGACTGGGGAACAGAGGGATAGAGAGAGGGGACAGACTGGGGAACAGAGGGATAGAGAGATGGGACAGACTGGGGAACAGAGGGATAGAGAGATGGGACAGACTGTGGAACAGAGGGATAGAGGGGACAGACTGGGGAACAGAGGGATAGAGAGATGGGACAGACTGTGCAAAAGAGGGATAGAGAGAGGGAACAGACTGGGGTACAGAGGGATAAAGAGAGATGACAGACTGGGGAACCGCGGGATAGAGAGATTGGACAGACTGGGCAAAAGAGGGATAGAGAGAGAGAGGACAGACTATGGAACCGATGGATAGATAGAGGGGACAGAGTGAGGAACAGAGGGATAGAGCGAGGGGACAGACTGGGGAACAGAGGGATAGAGAGAGATGACGGACTGGGGAACAGAGGGATAGAGAGAGGGGACAGACTGGGGAACAGAGGGATAGAGAGAGGGGACAGACTGGGGAACAGAGGGATAGAGAGAGATGACGGACTGGGGAACAGAGGGATAGAGAGAGGGGACAGACTGGGGAACAGCGGGATATAGAGACGGGACAGACTGGGGTACAGAGGGATAGAGAGAGGGGACTGACTGGGTACAGAGGGATAGAGAGAGGGGACGGACGGGGGAACAGAGGGATGGAGAGAGGGGACTGAATGGGTACAGAGGGATAGAGAGAGGGGACAGACTGGGGAACAGAGGGATAGAGAGAGGGGACAGACTGCGGAACAGAGTGATAGAAGGAGGGGACAGATTGGGGAACAGAGGAATAGAGAGACGGGACAGACTGGGGAACAGAGGGATAGAGAGAGGGGACAGACTGGGGAACAGAGGGATAGAGAGAAGGGACAGACTGGGGAACAGAGGGATAGAGAGAGGGGACAGACTGGGGTAGAGAGGGATAGTGAGAGGGGACAGACTGGGGAACAGAGGGATAGAGAGAGGGGACAGACTGGGGAACAGAGGGATAGAGCGAGATGACGGACTGGGGACCAGAGGGATCGAGAGAGGGGACAGACTGGGGAACAGAGGGATAGAGAGAGGGGACAGACTGGGGAACAGAGGGATAGAGCGAGATGACGGACTGGGGACCAGAGGGATCGAGAGAGGGGACAGACTGGGGAACAGAGGGATAGAGAGATGGGACAGACTGGGGAACAGAGGGATAGAGAGAGGGGACAGACTGGGGAACAGAGGGATAGAGAGAGGGGACAGATTGGGGAACAGAGGGATATAGAGAGGGGACAGACTGGGGAACAGAGGGATAGAGAGAGGGGACAGACTGGGGAACAGAGGGATAGAGAGAGGGGTTAGACTAGGGGAACAGAGGAATAGAGAGAGGGGACAGACTGTGGAACAGAGGGAAAGAGAGAGGGAACAGACTGGGGAAAAGAGGGATAGAGAGAGGGGACAGATTGTGGAACCGAGGGATAGAGAGAGGGGACAGACTGGGGAACAGAGGGATAGAGAGAGGGGACAGATTGTGGAACCGAGGGATAGAGAGAGGGGACAGACTGGGGAACAGGGGGACAGAGAGAGGCGACAGACTGGGGAACAGAGGGATAGAGAGAGAGGATAGACTGGGGAACACTGTGATAGAGAGAGAGGGGACAGACTGGGGAACAGAGGGATAGAGAGAGAGGACAGACTGGGGAACAGAGGGATAGAGAGAGGGGACAGACTGGGGAAAAGAGGGAGAGAGAGAGGGGACAGACTGGGGAAAAGAGGGATAGAGAGAGGGGACAGACTGGGGATCAGAGGGATAGAGAGAGGGGACAGACTGGGGAAGAGAGGGATAGAGAGAGGGGACAGACTGCGGAACAGAGGGATAGAGAGAGGGGACAGACTGGGGAACAGAGGGAAAGGGAGAGGGGACAGACTGTGGAACAGAGGGATAGAGAGAGGTGGGACAGACTGTGGAACAGAGGGATAGAGAGAGGGGGACAGACTGGGGAACAGAGGGATAGAGAGAGGGGACAGACTGGGGAACAGAGGGATAGAGAGAGGGGGACAGACTGGGGAACGGAGGGATAGAGAGAGGGGACAGACTGTGGAACAGAGGGATAGAGAGAGGGGACAGATTGGGGAACAGAGGGATAGAGAGAGGGTACAGACTGGGGAACAGAGGGATAGAGAGAGGGGACAGACTGGGGAACAGAAGAATAGAGAGAGGGGACGGACTGGGGAACAGAGGGATAGAGAGAGGGGACAGACTGGGGAACAGAAGAATAGAGAGAGGGGACGGACTGGGGAACAGAGGGATAGAGAGAAGGGACAGACTGGGGAACAGAAGAATAGAGAGAGGGGAGAGACTGGGGAACAGAGGGATAGAGAGAGTGGACAGACTGGGGAACAGAATGATAGAGAGAGGGGACAGACTGGGGAACAGAAGGATAGAGAGAGGGGACAGACTGGGGAACAGAGCGATAGAGAGAGGGGACAGACTGTGGAACAGAGGGATAGAGAGAGGGAACAATCTGGGGAACAGAGGGATAGAGAAAGGGGACAGACTGGGGAACAGAGGAATAGAGAGAGGGGAGAGACTGGGGAACAGAGGGATAGAGAGAGGGGACAGACTGGGGAACAGATGGATAGAGAGAGGGTACAGACTGGGGAACAGAGGGATAGAGAGAGGGGACAGACTGGGGAACAGAAGGATAGAGAGAGGGGAGAGACTGGGGAACAGAGGGATAGAGAGAGGGGACAGACTGGGGAACAGATGGATAGAGACAGGGGACGGACTGGGGAACAGAGGGATAGAGAGAGGGGACAGACTGGGGAACAGTGGGATAGAGAGAGGGGACAGGTTGGGGAACAGAGGGATAGAGAGAGGGGACAGGCTGTGGAACAGAGGGATAGAGAGAGGGGACAGACTGGGGAACAGAGGGATAGAGAGAGGGGACAGGGTGGGGAACAGAGGGATAGAGAGAGGGGACAGACTGGGGAACAGAGGAATAGAGAGAGAGGACAGACGGGGGAACAGAGGGACAGAATGAGGGGACAGACTGGGGAATATAGGGATAGAGAGAGGGGACAGACTGGGGAACAGAGGGAGAGAGAGAGGGGACAGACTGGGGAACAGAGGGATAGAGAGAGGGGACAGACTGGGGAACAGTGGGATAGAGAGAGGGGACAGGTTGGGGAACAGAGGGATAGAGAGAGGGGAGAGGGTGGGGAACAGAGGGATAGAGAGAGGGGACAGACTGGGGAACAGAGGGATAGAGAGAGGGGACAGGGTGGGGAACAGAGGGATAGAGAGAGGGGACTGACTGGGGAACAGAGGGATAGAGAGAGAGGACAGACGGGGGAACAGAGGGACAGAATGAGGGGACAGACTGGGGAATATAGGGATAGAGAGAGGGGACAGACTGGGGAACAGAGGGATAGAGAGAGGGGACAGACTGGGGAACAGAGGGATAGAGAGAGGGGACAGACTGGGGAACAGAGGGATAGAGAGAGGGGACAGACTGGGGAACAGAGGGATAGAGAGAGGGGGACAGATTGGGGAACAGAGGGATAGAGAGAGGGGACAGCCTGTGGAACAGAGGGATAGAGAGAGGGGACAGACAGGGAAACTGAGGGATAGAGAGAGGGGACAGACTGTGGAACAGAGGGATAGAGAGAGAGGGACAGACTGGGGAACAGAGGGATAGAGAGAGGGGGACAGACTGAGGAACAGAGGGTAGAGAGAGGGGACAGACTGGGGAACAGAGGGATAGAGAGATGGGACAGACTGGGGAACAGAGGGATAGAGAGAGGGGACAGACTGGGGAACAGAGGGATAGAGAAAGGGGATTGACTGGGGAACAGAGGGATAGAGAGAGAGAACAGACTTGTCGACATAGGGATAGAGAGAGGGGACAGACTGGGGAACAGATGGATAGAGCGAGGGGCCAGACTGGGGAACAGAGGGATAGAGAGTGGGGACAGACTGGGGAACAGAGGGATAGAGAGAGGGGACAGACTGGGGAACAGAGGGATAGAGAGAGGGGATAGAGAGAGGGGACAGACTGGGGAACAGAGGGATAGAGAGAGATGACAGACTTGGTAACAGAGGGATAGAGAGAGGGGACAGACTGGGGAACAGAGGGATAGAGAGAGGGGACAGACTGGGGAACAGAGGGATAGAGAGAGGGGACAGACTGGGGAACAGGGGGATAGAGAGAGGGGAGAGACTGGGGAACAGAAGGATTGAGAGAGGGGACAAACTGGGGAACAGAGGGATAGAGAGAGGGGACAGACTGGGGAACAGAGGGATAGAGAGCGGGGACAGACTGCGGAACAGAGGGATAGAAAGAGGGGACAGACTGGGGAACAGAGGGATAGAGAGAGGGGACTGACTTGGGAACAGAGGGATAGAGAGAGGGGACACACTGGGGAACAGAGGGATTGAGAGAGGGGAGAGACTGTGGAAGAGGGGGATAGAGAGAGGGGACAGATTGGGGAACAGAGGGATAGAGAGAGGGGACAGACTGGGGAACAGAGGGATAGAGAGAGAGTGGACAGACTGGGGAACAGAGGGATAGAGATGGGGGACAGACTGGGGAACAGAGGGATAGAGAGAGGGGACAGACTGGGGAACAGAGGGATAGAGAGAGGGGACAGACTGGGGAACAGAGGGATAGAGAGAGGGGACAGACTGTGAAACAGAGGGATAGAGAGAGGGGACAGACTGGGGAACAGAGGGATAGAGAGAGGGGACAGACTGGGGAACAGAGGGATAGAGAGAGGGGATAGACTGGGGAACAGAGGAATAGAGAGAGGGGACAGACTGGGGAAGAGAGGGATAGGGGGAGGGGGACAGACTGGGGAACAGAGGGATAGAGAGAGGGGACAGACTGGGGAACTGAGGGATAGAGAGAGGGGAAGACTGGGGAACAGAGGGATAGAGAGAGAGGACAGACTTTGGAACTGGGGGATAGAGAGAGGGGACAGGTTGGGGAAAAGAGGGATAGAGAGAGGGGACAGACTGGGGAACAGAGGGATATAGAGAGAAGGCGGACAGGGGAACAGAGGGATAGAGAGAGGGGACAGACTGGGGAACAGAGGGATAGAGAGCGGGGACAGACTGGGGAACAGAGGGATAGAGAGAGGGAACAGACTGGGGAACAGAGGAATAGAGAGAGCGGACAGACTGGGGAACAGTGGGATAGAGAGCGGGGACAGACTGGGGAACAGAGGGATAGAGAGAGGGAACAGACTGGGGAACAGAGGAATAGAGAGAGGGGACAGACTGGGGAATAGAAGGATAGAGAGAGGGGACAGACTGGGGAACAGATGGATAGAGAGAGGGAACTGAATGGGCAACAGATGGATAGAGAGAGGGGACAGACTGGGGAACAGACAGATAGAGAGAGGGGAATGACTGGGTACAGAGGGTTGGAGAGAGGAAACAGACTGGGGAACAGAGGGATAGAGAGAGGGGACAGACTGGGGAACAGAGGGATAGAGAGAGCGGGACAGACTGGGGAAGAGATGGATTGAAGGAGGGGACAGACTGGGGAACAAAGGAATAGAGAGAGGGGACAGACTGGGTAACAGAGGGATAGAGAGCGATGACAGACTGGGGAACAGAGGGATAGAGAGAGGGGACAGACTGGGGAACAGAGGGATAGAGAGAGGGGACAGACTGGGGAACAGAGGGATAGAGAGAGGCGACAGACTGGGGAACAGAGGGAGAGAGAGAGGGGGACAAACTGGGGAACAGAGGGATAGAGAGAGATGACAGACTGGGGAACAGAGGGATAGAGTGAGGGGACAGACTGGGGAACAGAGGGATAGAGAGAGGGGACAGACTGGGTACAGAGGGATAGAGAGAGATGACAGACTGGGGAACAGAGGGATAGAGAGAGGGGACAGACTGGGGAACAGAGGGATAGAGAGAGGGGACAGACTGGGGAACAGAGGGATAGAGAGAGGTGACAGACTGGGGAACAGAGGGATAGAGAGAGGGGACAGACTGGGGAACAGAGGGATAGAGAGAGGGGACTGACTGGGGAACAGAGGGATAGAGAGAGGGGACAGACTGGGGAACAGAGGGAAAGAGAGAGGGGACAGACTGGGGAACTGAGGGATAGAGAGAGGGGACAGACTTTGGAACTGGGGGATAGAGAGAGGGGACAGACTGGGGAACAGGCGGATAGAGAGAGGGGACAGACTGGGGAACAGAGGAATAGAGAGAGGGTACAGACTGGGCAACAGAGGGATAGACAGAGGGGACAGACTGGGGAAAAGAATGGTAGAGAGAGGGGACAGACTAGGGAACAGATGGATAGAGAGAGGGGACAGACTGGGTTACAGATGGATAGAGAGAGGGGACAGACTGGGGAACAGATGGATAGAGAGAGGGGACAGATTGTGGAACAGAGGGATAGAGAGAGGGGACAGATTGTGGATCAGAGGGATAGAGAGAGGGGACAGACTGGGGAACAGTGGGATAGAGAGAGGTGGGACAGACTGTGGAACAGAGGGATAGAGAGAGGGGGACAGACTGGGGAACAGAGGGATAGAGAGAGGGGACAGACTGGGGAACAGAGGGATAGAGAGAGGGGGACAGACTGGGGAACGGAGGGATAGAGAGATGTGACAGTCTGGGGAACAGAGGGATAGAGAGAGGGGACAGACTGTGGAACAGAGGGATAGAGAGAGGGGACAGATTGGGGAACAGAGGGATAGAGAGAGGGTACAGACTGGGGAACAGAGGGATAGAGAGAGGGGACAGGCTGGGGAACAGAAGAATAGAGAGAGGGGACGGACTGGGGAACAGAGGGATAGAGAGAGGGGACAGACTGGGGAACAGAAGAATAGAGAGAGGGGACGGACTGGGGAACAGAGGGATAGAGAGAAGGGACAGACTGGGGAACAGAAGAATAGAGAGAGGGGAGAGACTGGGGAACAGAGGGATAGAGAGAGTGGACAGACTGGGGAACAGAATGATAGAGAGAGGGGACAGACTGGGGAACAGAAGGATAGAGAGAGGGGACAGACTGGGGAACAGAGCGATAGAGAGAGGGGACAGACTGTGGAACAGAGGGATAGAGAGAGGGAACAATCTGGGGAACAGAGGGATAGAGAGAGGGGACAGACTGGGGAACAGAGGAATAGAGAGAGGGGAGAGACTGGGGAACAGAGGGATAGAGAGAGGGGACAGACTGGGGAACAGATGGATAGAGAGAGGGTACAGACTGGGGAACAGAGGGATAGAGAGAGGGGACAGACTGGGGAACAGAAGGATAGAGAGAGGGGAGAGACTGGGGAACAGAGGGATAGAGAGAGGGGACAGAGTGGGGAACAGATGGATAGAGACAGGGGACGGACTGGGGAACAGAGGGATAGAGAGAGGGGACAGACTGGGGAACAGTGGGATAGAGAGAGGGGACAGGTTGGGGAACAGAGGGATAGAGAGAGGGGACAGGGTGTGGAACAGAGGGATAGAGAGAGGGGACAGACTGGGGAACAGAGGGATAGAGAGAGGGGACAGGGTGGGGAACAGAGGGATAGAGAGAGGGGACAGACTGGGGAACAGAGGGATAGAGAGAGAGGACAGACGGGGGAACAGAGGGATAGAGAGAGGGGACAGACTGGGGAATATAGGGATAGAGAGAGGGGACAGACTGGGGAACAGAGGGAGAGAGAGAGGGGACAGACTGGGGAACAGAGGGATAGAGAGAGGGGACAGACTGGGGAACAGTGGGATAGAGAGAGGGGACAGGTTGGGGAACAGAGGGATAGAGAGAGGGGAGAGGGTGGGGAACAGAGGGATAGAGAGAGGGGACAGACTGGGGAACAGAGGGATAGAGAGAGGGGACAGGGTGGGGAACAGAGGGATAGAGAGAGGGGACTGACTGGGGAACAGAGGGATAGAGAGAGAGGACAGACGGGGGAACAGAGGGACAGAATGAGGGGACAGACTGGGGAATATAGGGATAGAGAGAGGGGACAGACTGGGGAACAGAGGGATAGAGAGAGGGGACAGACTGGGGAACAGAGGGATAGAGAGAGGGGACAGACTGGGGAACAGAGGGATAGAGAGAGGGGACAGACTGGGGAACAGAGGGATAGAGAGAGGGGGACAGATTGGGGAACAGAGGGATAGAGAGAGGGGACAGCCTGTGGAACAGAGGGATAGAGAGAGGGGACAGACAGGGAAACTGAGGGATAGAGAGAGGGGACAGACTGTGGAACAGAGGGATAGAGAGAGAGGGACAGACTGGGGAACAGAGGGATAGAGAGAGGGGGACAGACTGAGGAACAGAGGGTAGAGAGAGGGGACAGACTGGGGAACAGAGGGATAGAGAGATGGGACAGACTGGGGAACAGAGGGATAGAGAGAGGGGACAGACTGGGGAACAGAGGGATAGAGAAAGGGGATTGACTGGGGAACAGAGGGATAGAGAGAGAGAACAGACTTGTCGACATAGGGATAGAGAGAGGGGACAGACTGGGGAACAG
Source organism: Cetorhinus maximus (assembly GCF_964194155.1). Lineage (NCBI taxonomy): Eukaryota > Metazoa > Chordata > Chondrichthyes > Lamniformes > Cetorhinidae > Cetorhinus > Cetorhinus maximus. The sequence continues at coordinate 51,696 of NW_027597099.1, forward strand.
ATGGATAGAGCGAGGGGCCAGACTGGGGAACAGAGGGATAGAGAGTGGGGACAGACTGGGGAACAGAGGGATAGAGAGAGGGGACAGACTGGGGAACAGAGGGATAGAGAGAGGGGATAGAGAGAGGGGACAGACTGGGGAACAGAGGGATAGAGAGAGATGACAGACTTGGTAACAGAGGGATAGAGAGAGGGGACAGACTGGGGAACAGAGGGATAGAGAGAGGGGACAGACTGGGGAACAGAGGGATAGAGAGAGGGGACAGACTGGGGAACAGGGGGATAGAGAGAGGGGAGAGACTGGGGAACAGAAGGATTGAGAGAGGGGACAAACTGGGGAACAGAGGGATAGAGAGAGGGGACAGACTGGGGAACAGAGGGATAGAGAGCGGGGACAGACTGCGGAACAGAGGGATAGAAAGAGGGGACAGACTGGGGAACAGAGGGATAGAGAGAGGGGACTGACTGGGGAACAGAGGGATAGAGAGAGGGGACACACTGGGGAACAGAGGGATTGAGAGAGGGGAGAGACTGTGGAAGAGGGGGATAGAGAGAGGGGACAGATTGGGGAACAGAGGGATAGAGAGAGGGGACAGACTGGGGAACAGAGGGATAGAGAGAGAGTGGACAGACTGGGGAACAGAGGGATAGAGATGGGGGACAGACTGGGGAACAGAGGGATAGGGAGAGGGGACAGACTGGGGAACAGAGGGATAGAGAGAGGGGACAGACTGGGGAACAGAGGGATAGAGAGAGGGGACAGACTGTGAAACAGAGGGATAGAGAGAGGGGACAGACTGGGGAACAGAGGGATAGAGAGAGGGGACAGACTGGGGAACAGAGGGATAGAGAGAGGGGATAGACTGGGGAACAGAGGAATAGAGAGAGGGGACAGACTGGGGAAGAGAGGGATAGGGGGAGGGGGACAGACTGGGGAACAGAGGGATAGAGAGAGGGGACAGACTGGGGAACTGAGGGATAGAGAGAGGGGAAGACTGGGGAACAGAGGGATAGAGAGAGAGGACAGACTTTGGAACTGGGGGATAGAGAGAGGGGACAGGTTGGGGAAAAGAGGGATAGAGAGAGGGGACAGACTGGGGAACAGAGGGATAGAGAGAGAAGGCGGACAGGGGAACAGAGGGATAGAGAGAGGGGACAGACTGGGGAACAGAGGGATAGAGAGCGGGGACAGACTGGGGAACAGAGGGATAGAGAGAGGGAACAGACTGGGGAACAGAGGAATAGAGAGAGCGGACAGACTGGGGAACAGAGGGATAGAGAGCGGGGACAGACTGGGGAACAGAGGGATAGAGAGAGGGAACAGACTGGGGAACAGAGGAATAGAGAGAGGGGACAGACTGGGGAATAGAAGGATAGAGAGAGGGGACAGACTGGGGAACAGATGGATAGAGAGAGGGAACTGAATGGGCAACAGATGGATAGAGAGAGGGGACAGACTGGGGAACAGACAGATAGAGAGAGGGGAATGACTGGGTACAGAGGGTTGGAGAGAGGAAACAGACTGGGGAACAGAGGGATAGAGAGAGGGGACAGACTGGGGAACAGAGGGATAGAGAGAGCGGGACAGACTGGGGAAGAGATGGATTGAAGGAGGGGACAGACTGGGGAACAAAGGAATAGAGAGAGGGGACAGACTGGGTAACAGAGGGATAGAGAGCGATGACAGACTGGGGAACAGAGGGATAGAGTGAGGGGACAGACTGGGGAACAGAGGGAGAGAGAGAGGGGGACAAACTGGGGAACAGAGGGATAGAGAGAGATGACAGACTGGGGAACAGAGGGATAGAGTGAGGGGACAGACTGGGGAACAGAGGGATAGAGAGAGGGGACAGACTGGGTACAGAGGGATAGAGAGAGATGACAGACTGGGGAACAGAGGGATAGAGAGAGGGGACAGACTGGGGAACAGAGGGATAGAGAGAGGGGACAGACTGGGGAACAGAGGGATAGAGAGAGGTGACAGACTGGGGAACAGAGGGATAGAGAGAGGGGACAGACTGGGGAACAGAGGGATAGAGAGAGGGGACTGACTGGGGAACAGAGGGATAGAGAGAGGGGACAGACTGGGGAACAGAGGGAAAGAGAGAGGGGACAGACTGGGGAACTGAGGGATAGAGAGAGGGGACAGACTTTGGAACTGGGGGATAGAGAGAGGGGACAGACTGGGGAACAGGCGGATAGAGAGAGGGGACAGACTGGGGAACAGAGGAATAGAGAGAGGGTACAGACTGGGCAACAGAGGGATAGACAGAGGGGACAGACTGGGGAAAAGAATGGTAGAGAGAGGGGACAGACTAGGGAACAGATGGATAGAGAGAGGGGACAGACTGGGTTACAGATGGATAGAGAGAGGGGACAGACTGGGGAACAGATGGATAGAGAGAGGGGACAGATTGTGGAACAGAGGGATAGAGAGAGGGGACAGACTGTGGATCAGAGGGATAGAGAGAGGGGACAGACTGGGGAACAGTGGGATAGAGAGAGCGGACAGACTGGGGAACAGAGGGATAGAGAGAGGGGACAGACTAGGGAACAGATGGAAAGAGAGAGGGGACAGACTGGGGAACAGATGGATAGAGAGAGGGGACAGACTGGGGAACAGATGGATAGAGTGAGGGGACAGACTCTGAACAGAGGGATACAGAGAGGGGACAGACTGTGGAACAGAGGGATAGAGAGAGGGGACAGACTGGGGAACAGAGGGATAGAGAGAGAGGGCACAGACTGGGGAACAGAGGGATAGAGAGAGGGGATTGACTGGCGAACAGAGGGATAGAGAGAGGGAACAGACTGGAGAACAGAGGGATAGAGGGAGTGGATTGACTGGCGAACAGAGGGATAGAGAGAGGGAACAGACTGGGGAACAGAGGGATAGAGAGAGATGACGGACTGGGGAACAGAGGGATAGAGAGAGAGAGGAAAGACTGGAGAAGAGAGGGATAGAGAGAGGGGACAGACTGGGGAACAGAGGGATAGAGAGAGATGACAGACTGGGGAACAGAGAAATAGAGAGAGATGAAGGACTGGGGAACAGAGGGATAGAGAGAGAGGACAGACTGGGGAACAGAGAAATAGAGAGAGATGACGGACTGGGGAACAGAGGGATAGTGAGAGGGGACAGACTGGGGAACAGAGGGAGAGAGAGAGAGAGAGGACAGACTGGGGAACAGAGGGATAGAGAGAGGGGACAGACTGGGGAACAGAGGGATAGAGAGAGGGGACAGACGGAGGAACAGAAGGATAGAGAGAGGGGACAGACTGGGGAACAGAGAGATAGAGAGCGGACAGACTGGGGAACAGAGGGATAGAGAGACGGGACAGACTGGGGAACAGAGGGATAGAGAGAGGGTCAAACCGGGGAACAGAGGGATAGAGAGAGGAACAGACTGGGGAACAGAGGGATAGAGAGAGGGGACAGACTGGGGAACAGAGGGATAGAGAGAGGGTCAAACCGGGGAACAGAGGGATAGAGAGAGGGAACAGACTGGGGAACAGAGGGATGGAGAGAGGGGACAGATTGGGGTACAGAGGGATAGAGAGAGGGGACAGACTGGGGAACAGAGAGATAGAGAGAGAGAGGACAGAGTGGGGAACAGAGGGATAGAGAGAGGGGACAGACTGGGGAACAGTGGGATAGAGAGAGGGGACAGACTGGGGAACAGAGGGATAGAGAGAGGGTACAGACTGGGGAACAGAGGGATAGAGAGAGGGGACAGACTGGGGAACAGAGGGTAGAGAGAGGGGACAGACTGGGGAACAGAGGGATAGAGAGAGGGGACAGACTGGGGAACAGAGGGATAGAGAGAGAGGGACAGACTGGGGAACAAGGGATAGAGAGAGAGGACAGACTTGGGAACAGAGGGATAGAGAGAGGGGACAGACTGGGGAACAGAGGGATGGAGAGAGGGGACTGACTGTGGAACAGAGGGAAAGAGAGAGGGAATAGACTGATAGAGCGAGGTGGCAGACTGGGGAACGGAGGGATAGAGAGAGGGGACAGACGGGCGAACAGAAGGATAGAGAGAGGGGACAGACAGGGGAACAGAGAGATAGAGAGAGGGGACAGACTGTGGAACTGAGGGATAGAGAGAGGGGACAGACTGGGGAACAGAGGGATAGAGAGAGGGGACAGACTGGGGAAGAGAGGGAGAGGGAGAGGGGGACAGACTGGGGAACAGAGGGATAGAGAGAGGGGACAGACTGGGGAGCAGATGGATAGAGAGAGGGGACAGACTGGGGAACAGAGGGATAGAGAGAGGGGACAGACTGGGGAACAGAGGAATAAAGAGAGGGGACAGACTGGGGAACAGAGGGATAGAGAGAGGGGACAGACTGGGGAACAGAGGGATAGAGAGAGGGGACGGACTGGGGAACAGAGGGATGGAGCGAGGGGACAAACTGGGCAAAAGAGGGATAGAGAGAGAGCGGACAGACTATGGAACCGTGGGATACAGAGAGGGGACAGACTGGGGAACAAGGGATAGGGATTGAGAACAGACTGCGGAACAGAGGGATAGGGTGAGAGGACAAACTGGGGAACAGAGGGATGGAGAGAGGGGACAGACGGGGGAACAGAAGGATAGAGAGAGGGGACAGACTGGGGAACTGAGGCATAGAGAGAGGGTCAAACCGGGGAACAGAGGATAGAGAGAGGGAACAGACTGGGGAACAGAGGGATAGAGAGAGGCGACAGACGGGGGAAGAGAGGGATAGAGAGAGGGGACAGACTGGGGAACAGAGGGATAGAGAGAGGGGACAGACTGGGGAACAGAGGGATAGAGAGAGGGGACAGACTGGGGAACAGAGGGATAGAGAGAGGGGACAGACTGGGGAACAGCTTGATAGAGAGAGGGGACAGACTGGGGAACAGAGGGATAGAGAGAGGGGACAGATTGGGGTACAGAGGGATAGAGAGAGGGGACGGACTGGGGAACAGAGGGATAGAGAGAGGGGACAGACTGGGGAACAGAGTGATAGAGAGAGGGGACAGACTGGGAAACAGATGGATAGAGAGACGGGACAGACTGGGGAACAGAGGGATAGAGAGAGGGGACAGATTGGGGTACAGAGGGATAGAGAGAGGGTACAGACTGGGGAACAGAGGGATAGAGAGAGGGGACAGACTGGGGAACAGAGGGATAAAGAGAGAGGACAGACTGGGGAACAGAGGGATAGAGAGAGAGGACAGACTGGGGAACAGAGGAATAGAGAGAGAGGACAGTCTGGGGAAGAGAGGGAGTGAGAGAGGGGACAGACTGGGGAACAGAGGGATAGAGAGAGATGACGGACTGGGGAACAGCGGGATAGAGCGACGTGACAGACTGGTGAACAGAGGGGTAGGGAGAGGGGACAGAGTGGGGAATAGAGAGATAGAGAGAGGGGACAGACTGGGGAACTGAGGGATAGAGAGAGGGGACTGACTGGGTACAGAGGGATGGAGAGAGGGGACTGACTGGGTACAGAGTGATCGAGAGAGGGGACAGACTGGGGAACAGAGGGATAGAGAGAGGGGACAGACTTGGGAACAGAGGGATATAGAGAGGGGACAGACTGGGGAACAAGGGATAGAGAGAGAGGACAGACTGGGGAACAGAGGGATAGAGAGAGGGGACAGATTGGGGAACAGAGGGATAGAGAGAGGGGACAGACTGGGGAACAGAGGGATAGAGAGAGGGGACAGACTGGGGAACAGAGGGATAGAGAGAGGGGACAGACTGGGGAACAGCTTGATAGAGAGAGGGGACAGACTGGGGAACAGAGGGATAGAGAGAGGGGACAGATTGGGGTACAGAGGGATAGAGAGAGGGGACGGACTGGGGAACAGAGGGATAGAGAGAGGGGACAGACTGGGGAACAGAGTGATAGAGAGAGGGGACAGACTGGGAAACAGATGGATAGAGAGACGGGACAGACTGGGGAACAGAGGGATAGAGAGAGGGGACAGATTGGGGTACAGAGGGATAGAGAGAGGGTACAGACTGGGGAACAGAGGGATAGAGAGAGGGGACAGACTGGGGAACAGAGGGATAAAGAGAGAGGACAGACTGGGGAACAGAGGGATAGAGAGAGAGGACAGACTGGGGAACAGAGGAATAGAGAGAGAGGACAGTCTGGGGAAGAGAGGGAGTGAGAGAGGGGACAGACTGGGGAACAGAGGGATAGAGAGAGATGACGGACTGGGGAACAGCGGGATAGAGCGACGTGACAGACTGGTGAACAGAGGGGTAGGGAGAGGGGACAGAGTGGGGAATAGAGAGATAGAGAGAGGGGACAGACTGGGGAACTGAGGGATAGAGAGAGGGGACTGACTGGGTACAGAGGGATGGAGAGAGGGGACTGACTGGGTACAGAGTGATCGAGAGAGGGGACAGACTGGGGAACAGAGGGATAGAGAGAGGGGACAGACTTGGGAACAGAGGGATATAGAGAGGGGACAGACTGGGGAACAAGGGATAGAGAGAGAGGACAGACTGGGGAACAGAGGGATAGAGAGAGGGGACAGATTGGGGAACAGAGGGATAGAGAGAGGGGACAGAGTGGGGAACAGAGGGATAGGGAGAGGGGACAGACTGGGGAACAGAGGGATAGAGAGAGGGGACAGACTGGGGAACAGAGGGATAGAGAGAGGGGACAGACTGGGGAACAGAGGGATAGAAAGAGGGGACAGACTGGGGAACAGAGGGATAGAGAGAGGGGACAGACTGGGGTACAGAGGGATAGAGAGAGGGGACATACTGGGGAACAGAGGGATAGAGAGAGGGGACAGACTGGGGAAAAGAAAGATAGAGAGATTGGACAGACTGGTCAAAAGAGGGATTGAGAGAGAGGACAGTCTGGGGAACAGAGGGATAGAGACAGAGGACAGACTGGGGAATAGACGGATAGAGCGAGATGGCAGACTGGGGAACGGAGGGATAGAGAGAGGGGACAGACGGGGGAACAGAAGGATAGAGAGAGGGGACAGACTGGGGAACAGAGGGATAGAGAGATTGGACAGACTGGGCAAAAGAGGGATAGAGAGAGAGGACAGACTGGGGAACAGAGGGATAGAGACAGGGGACAGACTGGGCAAAAGAGGGATAGAGAGAGGGGACAGATTGGGGAACAGAGGGATAGAAAAAGGGGACTGACTGGGTACAGAGGGTTGGAGAGAGGAAACAGACTGGGGAACAGAGGGATGGAGAGTGGGGACAGACTGTGGAACAGAGGGAAAGAAAGAGGGAACAGACTGGGGAATAGAGGGATAGAGAGAGGGGACAGACTGGGGAACAGAGGGATAGAGCGAGGGGACAGACTGGGGAACAGAGGGATAGAGAGAAGGGACAGACTGGGGAACAGAGGGATAGAGAGAGGGGACAGGTTGGGGAAAAGAGGGATAGAGAGAGGGGACAGACTGACGAACAGAGGGATAGACAGAGGGGACAGACTGGGGAATAGAGGGATAGAGAGAGGGGACAGACTGGGGAACAGAGGGATAGAGAGTGAGGACAGACTGGGGAACATAGGGATAGAGAGAGGGGACAGACTGGGGTACAGAGGGATAGAGAGAGGGGACAGACTGGGGGACAGAGGGATAGAGAGTGAGAACAGACTGGGGAACATAGGGATAGAGAGAGGGGACAGACTGGGGAACAGAGGGATAGAGAGAGGGGACAGAGGGGAACAGAGGGATAGAGAGTGAGGACAGACTGGGGAACAGAGGAATAGAGAGAGGGGACAGACGGGGGAACAGAAGGATAGAGAGAGGGGACATACTGGGGAACAGAGGGATAGAGAGAGAGGGAGAGACTGGGGAACAGAGGGATAGAGAGAGGGGACAGACAGGGGAACAGAAGGATAGAGAGAGGGGACAGACTGGGGACAGAGGGATAGAGAGAGGGGACAGACGGGGGAACAGAGGGATAGAGAGAGAGGACAGACGGGGGAACAGATGGATAGAGAGAGGGGACAGACTGGGGAACTGAGGGATAGAGAGAGGGGACAGACTGGGGAACAGAGGGATAGAGAGATGGGACAGACTGGGGAACAGAGGGATAGAGCGAGGGGACAGACTGGGGAAGAGAGGGATAGGGAGAGGGGGACAGACTGGGGAACAGAGGGATAGAGAGAGGGGACAGACTGTGGAACAGAGGGATAGAGACAGGGGACAGACTGGGGAACAGAGGGATAGAGAGAGGGGACTGCGTGGGGAACAGAAGGATAGAGAGAGGGGATTGACTGGCGAACAGAGGGATAGAGAGAGGGGACAGACTGTGGAACAGAGGGATATAGAGAGGGGACTGAGTGGGGAACAGAGGGATAGAGAGAGGGGACAGACTGGGGAACAGAGGGATAGAGAGAGGGGACAGACTGAGGAACAGAGGGATAGAGAGAGAGGACAGACTGGGGAACAGAGGGATAGAGAGAGGGGAATGACTGGGTACAGAGGGTTGGAGATAGGAAACAGACTGGGGAACAGAGGGATAGAGAGAGGGGACAGACTGGGTACAGAGGGAAAGAGAGAGGGGACAGACTGGGGAACAGAGGGATAGAGAGAGGGGACAGACTAGGGAACAGAGGGATAGAGAGAGGGGACAGATTGGGGAACAGAGGGATAGAGAGAGAGAACAGACTGGGGAACAGAGGGATAGAGAGAGGGGACAGACTGGGGAACAGAGGGATAGAAGGAGGGGGACAGACTGGGGAACAGAGGGATAGAGAGTGAGGGGACAGACTGGGGAACAGAGGGATAGAGAGAGGGGACAGACTGGGGAACAGAGGGATAGAGAGAGGGGACAGACGGGGGAACAGAGAGATAGAGAGAGGGGACAGACTGGGGAACAGAGGGATAGAGAGAGGGGACGGACTGGGGAAAAGAGAGACAGAGAGAGAGGACAGACTGGGGAACAGAGGGATAGAGAGAGGGGACAGACTTGGGAACAGAGGTATAGAGAGAGAGGGGACAGACTTTGTAACAGAGGGATAGCGAGAGGGGGCAGACTGGGGAACAGAGGGATAGAGAGAGGGAACAGACTGGGGAACAGAGGGATAGAGAGAGGTGACAGACGGGGGAACAGAGAGATAGAGAGAGTGGACAGATTGAGGAACAGAGGAATACGGAGAGGGAACAGTCTGGGGAACAGAGGGATGGAGAGAGGTGACTGACTGCTTACAGACGGATAGAGAGTGGGGACAGACTGAGGAACAGAGGGATAGAGAGAGGGGACAGACTGGGGTACAGAGGGATAGAGAGAGGGTGGGGAACAGAGGGATAGGGAGTGAGAACAGACTGTGGAACAGAGGGATAGAGAGAGGGGACAGACTGCGGAACAGAGGAATGTAGAGAGGGGACAGAGTGGGGACCAGCGGGATAGAGAGAGTGGACAGACGGGGGAACAGAAGGATAGAGAGAGGGGACAGACTGGCGAAAAGAGGGAAAGAGCGAGGGGACAGACTTGGGAACAGAGGGATAGAGGGGACAGACTGGGGAACAGAGGGATAGAGAGAGGGGACAGGTTGGGGAACAGAGGGATAGAGAGAGGGGACAGGTTGGGGAAAAGAGGGATAGAGAGAGGGGACAGACTGGGGAACAGAGGCATAGAGAGAGGGGACAGACTGGGGAACAGAGGGATAGAGAGAGGGGTCTGACTGGGTACAGAGGGATAGAGAGAGCGGACAGACTGGGGAACAGAGGGATAGAGAGAGGGGACAGACTGGGGAACAGAGGGATAGAGAGAGGGGACAGACTGGGGAGCAGAGGGATAGAGAGAGAGGACAGACTGTGGAACAGAGGGATAGAGAGAGGGGACAGACTGGGGAACAGAGGCATAGAGAGAGGGGACATACTGGGGAACAGCGGGATAGAGAGAGGGGACAAAATGGGGAACAGAGGGATAGAGAGAGGGGACAGTCTGGGGAACAGAGGGATAGAGAGAGAGGACAGACTGGGGAATAGACGGATAGAGAGAGGTGGCAGACTGGGGAAAGGAGGGATAGAGAGAGGGGACAGACTGGGGAACAGAAGGATAGAGAGAGGGGACAGACTGGGGATCAGAGGGATAGAGAGAGGGGACAGACTGGGGAACAGAGGGATAGAGTGAGGGGACAGACTGGGGAACAGAGGGATAGAGAGAGGGGACAGACTGGGGAACAGAGGGATAGAAGGAGGGGGCAGACTGGGGAACAGAGGGATATAGAGAGAGGGGACAGACTGGGGAACAGAGCGATAGAAAAAGGGGACTGACTGGGTACAGAGGGATAGAGAGAGGGGTCTGACTGGGTACAGAGGGATAGAGAGAGCGGACAGACTGGGGAACAGAGGGATAGAGAGAGGGGTCTGACTGGGTACAGAGGGATAGAGAGAGCGGACAGACTGGGGAACAGAGGGATAGAGAGAGGGGACAGACTGGGGAACAGAGGGATAGAGAGAGGGGACAGACTGGGGAGCAGAGGGATAGAGAGAGAGGACAGACTGTGGAACAGAGGGATAGAGAGAGGGGACAGAGTGGGGAACAGAGGGATAGAGAGAGGGGACAGACTGGGGAACAGAGGGATAGAGAGAGGGTACAGACTGGGGAACAGAGGGATGGAGAGAGGGGACAGACTGTGGAACAGAGGGATAGAGAGTGGGGACAGACTGGGGAACAGAGGGATAGAGAGAGGGGATTGACTGGCGAACAGAGCGATAGAGAGAGGGGACAGACTGGGGAACAGAGGGATAGAGAGAGAGGACAGACTGTGGAACAGAGGGATAGAGAGAGGGGACAGACTGGGGAACAGAGGGATAGAGAGAGGGGACAGACTGGGGAACAGAGGGATAGAGAGAGGGGATTGACTGGCGAGCAGAGGGATAGAGAGAGTGGACAGACTGTGGAACAGAGGGATATAGAGAGGGGACTGAGTTGGGAACAGAGGGATAGAGAGAGATGACGGACTGGGGAACTGCGGGATAGAGAGACGGGACAGACTGGGGAACAGAGGGATAGAGAGAGGGGACAGACTGGGAAACAGAGGGATAGAGAGAGGGGACAGACTGGGGAACAGACGGATAGAGAGAGGGGACAGACTCGGGAACAGAGGGATAGAGAGAGGGGACAGAATGGGGAACCGTCGGATAGAGAGAGGGGACAGACTGGGGAACAGAGGGATAGAGAGAGTGGACAGACTGGGGAACAGAGGGATTGAGAGAGGGGACAGACTGGGGAACAGAGGGATAGAGAGAGGGGACAGACTGGGGAACAGAGGGATTGAGAGAGGGGACAGACTAGGGAACAGAGGGATTGAGAGAGGGGACAGTCTGGGGAACAGAGGGATAGAGAGAGGGGACAGACTGGGGAACAGAGGGATAGATAGAGGGGACAGACTGGGGAACAGAGGGATAGAGAGAGATGACAGACTTGTGGACAGAGGGAAAGAGAGAGGGGACAGACTGGGGAACAGAGGGATAGAGCGAGGGGACAGACTGGGGAACAGAGGGATAGAGAGAGGGGACAGACTGGGGAACAGAGGGATGGAGAGAGGGGACAGACTGGGGAACAGAGAGATAGAGAGAGAGGACAGACTGGGGAACAGAGGGATAGAGCGAGGGGACAGACTGGGGAACAGAGGGATAGAGAGAGGGGATTGACTGGCGAACAGAGGGATAGAGAGAGGGGACAGACTGGGGAACAGATGGATAGAGAGAGGGAACAGACTGGGGAACAGAGCGATAGAGAGAGGGGACAGACTGGGGAACAGAGGGATAGAGAGAGGGGACAGACTGTGGAACAGAGGGATAGAGAGAGGGGATTGACTGGCGAACAGAGGGATAGAGAGAGGGAACAGACTGGGGAACAGAGGGATAGAGAGAGGGGACAGACTGGGGAAGAGAGGGATAGGGAGAGGGGGACAGACTGGGGAACAGATGGATAGAGAGAGGGGACAGACTGGGGAACAGAGGGATAGAGAGAGGGGACAGAATGGGGAACAGAGGGATAGAGAGAGAGGACAGACTTTGGAACTGGGGGATAGAGAGAGGGGACAGACTGGGGAACAGAGGGATAGAGAGAGGGGACAGACTGGGGAACAGAGGGATAGAGAGAGAGGGGACAGGTTGGGGAAAAGAGCTATAGAGAGAGGGGACAGATTGGGAACAGAGGGATAGAAAAAGGGGACAGACTGGGTACAGAGGGATAGAGAGAGGGGACAGACTGGGGAACAGAGGGATAGAGAGAGGGGACAGACTGGGGAACAGAGGGATTGAGAGAGGGGACTGAATGGGCAACAGAGGGATAGAGAGAGGGAACAGACTGGGGAACAGAGGGATAGAGAGAGGGGTCAGACTGGGGAAGAGAGGGATAGGGATAGGGGGACAGACTGGGGAACAGATGGATAGAGAGAGGGGACAGACTGGGGAACAGAGGGATAGAGAGAGATGACAGACTGGGGAACAGAGGGATAGAGAAAGGGGACAGAGTGTGGAACAGACGGATAGAGAGAGGGAACAGACTGGGGAATAGAGGGATAGAGAGAGATGACAGACTGGGGAACAGAGGGATAGAGAGAGGGGACAGACTGGGGAACAGATGGATAGAGAGAGGGGACAGACTGGGGAACAGAGGGATAGAGAGAGGGGACAGACTGGGGAACAGAGGGATAGAGAGAGGGGACAGACTGGGGAACAGAGGGATAGAGAGAGGGGACAGACTGGGGAACAGAGGGATAGAGAGAGGGGACAGACTGGGGAACAGAGGGATAGAGAGAGGGGACAGACTGGGGAACAGCGGGATAGAGAGAGGTGACAGACTGGGGAACAGAGGGATAGTGAGAGGGGACAGACTGGGGAACAGAGGGATAGAGAGAGGGGACACACTGGGGAACAGAGGGATAGAGAGAGGGGACAGACTGGGGAACAGAGGGATGGAGAGAGGGGACAGACTGGGGAACAGAGGGATAGGGAGAGTGGGGACAGACTGAGGAACAGAGGGATGGAGAGAGGGGACAGAAGGGGGAACAGAGTGATAAAGAGAGGGGACAGAATGGGGAACAGAGGGATAGAGAGAGGGGACAGACTGGGGAACAGAGGAATAGAGAGAGGGGACAGACTGGGCAACAGAGGGATAGCGAACGGGGACAGACTGGGGAACAGAGGGATAGAGAGAGGGGACAGACTGGGGAACAGAGTGATAGAGAGAGGGGACAGACTGGGGAACAGAGGGATGGAGAGAGGGGACAGACTGGGGAACAGAGAGATAGAGAGAGGGGACAGACTTGGGGAACAGAGGGATAGAGAGAGGGGACAGACTGGGGAACAGAGGGATAGAGAGAGGGGATTGACTGGCGAACAGAGGGATAGAGAGAGGGGACAGACTGGGGAAAAGATGGATAGAGAGAGGGGACAGACTGGGGAACAGAGCGATAGAGAGAGGGGACAGACTGGGGAACAGAGGGATAGAGAGAGGGGACAGACTGTGGAACAGAGGGATTGAGAGAGTGGACAGACTGGGGAACAGAGGGATAGAGTGAGGGGATTGACTGGCGAACAGAGGGATAGAGAGAGGGAACAGACTGGGGAACAGAGGGATAGAGAGAGGGGACAGACTGGGGAACAGAGGGATAGAGAGAGAGGACAGACTGGGGAACAGAGGGATAGAGAGATAGAGGAAAGACTGGAGAACAGAGGGATAGAGAGAGAGGACAGACTGGGGAACAGAGGGATAGAGAGAGAGAGGAAAGACTGGAGAACAGAGGGATAGAGAGAGGGGACAGACTGGGGAACAGAGGGATAGAGAGAGAGAGGACAGACTGGGGAACAGAGAAATAGAGAGAGATGACGGACTGGGGAACAGAGGGATAGAGAGAGGGGACAGACTGGGAAACAGAGGGATAGAGAGAGAGAGGACAGACTGGGGATCAGAGAAATAGAGAGAGATGACGGACTGGGGAACAGAGGGATAGAGAGAGGGGACAGACTGGGGAACAGAGGGAGAGAGAGAGAGAGGACATACTGGGGAACAGAGGGATAGAGAGAGGGGACAGACTGGGGAACAGAGAGATAGAGAGAGGGGACAGACTGGGGAACAGAGGGATAGAGAGAGGGGACAGACGGGGGAACAGAAGGATCGAGAGAGGGGACAGACTGGGGAACAGAGAGATAGAGAGAGAGAGGACAGACTGGGGAACAGAGGGATAGAGAGAGGGGACAGACTGGGGAACAGAGGGATAGAGAGAGGGGACAGACTGGGGAACAGAGGGATAGAGAGAGGGGACAGACTGGGGAACAGAGGGATAGAGATAGGGGACAGACTGGGGAACAGAGGGATAGAGAGAGGGGACAGACTGGGGAACAGAGGGATAGAGAGAGGGGACAGACTGGGGAACAGAGCGATAGAGAGAGGGGACAGACTGGGGAACAGAGGGATAGAGAGAGGGGAAATACTGGGGAACAGAGGGATGGAGAGAGGGGACAGAGTGTGGAACAGAGGGAAAGAGAGAGGGAATAGACGGATAGAGCGAGGTGGCAGACTGGGGAACGGAGGGATAGAGAGAGGGGACAGACGGGCGAACAGAGAAATATAGAGAGGGGACAGAATGGGGAACAGAGGGATAGAGAGATGGGACAGAGTGGGGAACAGAGGAATAGAGAGAGGGGACAGACTAGGGAACAGAGGGATAGAGAGAGGGGACAGACAGGGGAACAGAGGGATAGAGAGAGGGGACAGACTGGGCAACAGAGGGATAGAGAGAGGGGACAGACTGGGGAACAGAGGGATAGAGAGAGGGGACAGACTGTGGAACAGAGTGATAGAGAGGGGACAGACTGGGGAACAGATGGATAGAGAGAGGGGACAGACTGGGGAACAGAGGGATAGAGAGAGGGGATTGACTGGCGAACAGAGGGATAGAGAGTGGGGACAGACAGGGGAATAGAGGGATAGAGAGAGGGGACAGACTGGGGAATAGAGGGATAGAGAGAGAGGACAGACTGTGGAACAGAGGGATAGAGAGAGGGGACAGACTGGGGAACAGAGGGATAGAGAGAGGGGACAGACTGGGGAACAGAGGGATAGAGAGAGGGGATTGACTGCCGAACAGAGGGATAGAGAGAGGGGACAGACTGTGGAACAGAGGGATATAGAGAGGGGACTGAGTGGGGAACAGAGGGATAGAGAGAGATGACGGACTGGGGAACTGCGGGATAGAGAGACGGGACAGACTGGGGAACAGAGGGATAGAGAGAGGGGACAGACTGGGGAACAGAGGGATAGAGAGAGGGGACAGACTGCGGAACAGAGGGATAGAGAGAGGGGACAGACTGGGGAACAGAGGGATAGAGAGATGTGACAGACTGGGGAACAGAGGGATAGAGAGAGGGGACAGACTGGGGAACAGAGGGATAGAGAGAGGGGACAGACTGGGGAACAGAGGGATAGAGAGAGGGGACAGACTGGGGAACAGAGGGATGGAGAGAGGGGACAGACTGGGGAACAGAGAGATAGAGAGAGGGGACAGACAGGGGAACAGAGGGATAGAGAGAGGGGACAGACTGGGGAACAGAGGGATAGAGAGAGGGGACAGAAGGGGGAACAGAAGGATAGAGCGAGGGGACAGACTGGGGAACAGAGGGATAGAGAGAGGGGACAGACTGGGGAACAGGGGGATAGAGAGAGGGGACAGACGGGGGAACAGAGGGATAGGGAGAGTGGGGACAGACTGAGGAACAGAGGGATAGAGAGAGGGGACAGACTGGGGAACAGAGGGATAGGGAGAGTGGGGACAGACTGAGGAACAGAGGGATGGAGAGAGGGGACAGAAGGGGGAACAGAGTGATAGAGAGAGGGGACAGAATGGGGAACAGAGGGATAGAGAGAGGGGACAGACTGGGGAACAGAGGAATAGAGAGAGGGGACAGACTGGGCAACAGAGGGATAGACAGAGGGGAAAGACTGGGGAACAGAGGGATAGAGAGAGGGGACAGACTGGAGAACAGAGGGATAGAGAGAGGGGACAGACTGGGGAACAGAGGGGTAGAGAGAGGGGACAGACTGGGGAACAGAGGGATAGAGAGAGGGGACAGACTGGGGAACAGAGTGGTAGAGAGAGGGGACAGACTGGGGAACAGAGCGATAGAGAGAGGGGACAGACTGGGGAACAGAGGGATAGAGAGAGGTGACAGACTGGGGAACAGATGGATAGAGAGAGGGGACAGACTGGGGAACAGAGCGATAGAGAGAGGGGACCGACTGGGGAACAGAGGGATAGAGAGAGGGGACAGACTGGGGAACAGAGGGATAGAGAGAGGGGACAGACTGGGGAACAGAGGGATAGAGAGAGGGGACAGACTGGGGAACAGAGGGATGGAGAGAGGGGACAGACTGGGGAACAGAGGGATAGAGAGAGGGGACAGACTGGGGAACAGAGGGATAGAGAGAGTGGACAGATTGGGGAACAGATGGATAGAGAGAGGGGACAGACTGGAAAACAGAGGGATGGAGAGAGGGGACAGACTGGGGAACAGAGGGATAGAGAGAGGGGACAGACTGGGGAACAGAGGGATAGAGAGAGGGGACAGACTGGGGAACAGATGGATAGAGAGAGGGGACAGACTGGGGAACAGAGGGATAGAGAGAGAGGACAGACTGGGGAACAGAGGGATAGAGAGAGAGCACAGACTGGGGAACAGAGGGATAGAGAGAGAGAGGAAAGACTGGAGAACAGAGGGATAGAGAGAGAGGACAGACTGGGGAACAGAAGGATAGAGAGAGAGAGGAAAGACTGGAGAACAGAGGGATAGAGAGAGAGGACAGACTGGGGAACAGAGGGATAGAGAGAGAGAGGAAAGACTGGAGAACAGAGGGATAGAGAGAGGGGACAGACTGGGGAACAGAGGGATAGAGAGAGAGAGGACAGACTGGGGAACAGAGAAATAGAGAGAGCTGACGGACTGGGGATCAGAGGGATAGAAAGAGGGGACAGACTGGGAAACAGAGGGATAGAGAGCGAGAGGACAGACTGGGGAACAGAGAAATAGAGAGAGATGACGGACTGGGGAACAGAGGGATAGAGAGAGGGGACAGACTGGGGAACAGAGGGAGAGAGAGAGAGAGGACAGACTGGGGAACAGAGGGATAGAGAGAGGGGACAGACTGGGGAACAGAGAGATAGAGAGAGGGGACAAACTGTGGAACAGAGGGAAAGAGAGAGGGAATAGACGGACAGAGCGAGCTGGCAGACCTGGGAACGGAGGGATAGAGAGAGGGGACAGACGGGCGAACAGAAGGATAGCGAGAGGGGACAGACTGGGGAACAGAGAGATAGAGAGAGGGGACACACTGTGGAACTGAGGGATAGAGAGAGGGGACAGACTGGGGAACAGAGGGATAGAACGAGGGGACAGACTGGGAAACAGAGGGATAGAGAGAGGGGACAGACTGGGGAACAGAGGGATAGAGCGAGGGGACAGACTGGGGAACAGAGGGGTAGAGAGAGGGGACAGACTGGGGAACAGAGAAATATAGAGAGGGGACAGACTGGGGAACAGAGGGATAGAGAGTGGGGACAGAGTGGGGAACAGAGGGATAGAGAGAGGGGACAGACTGGGGAACAGAGGGATAGAGAGAGGGGACAGACAGGGGAACAGAGGGATAGAGAGATGGGACAGACTGGGCAACAGAGGGATAGAGAGAGGGGACAGACTGGGGAACAGAGGGATAGAGAGGGGACAGACTGGGGAACAGATGGATAGAGAGAGGGGACAGACTGGGGAACTGAGGGATAGAGAGAGGGGATTGACTGGCGAACAGAGGGATAGAGAGTGGGGACAGACAGGGGAATAGAGGGATAGAGAGAGGGGACAGACTGGGGAACAGAGGGATAGAGAGAGAGGACAGACTGTGGAACAGAGGGATAGAGAGAGGGGACAGACTGGGGAACAGAGGGATAGAGAGAGGGGACAGACTGGGGAACAGAGGGATAGAGAGAGGGGATTGATTGGCGAACAGAGGGATAGAGAGAGGGGACAGACTGTGGAACAGAGGGATATAGAGAGGGGACTGAGTGGGGAACAGAGGGATAGAGAGAGATGACGGACTGGGGAACTGCGGGATAGAGAGACGGGACAGACTGGGGAACAGACGGATAGTGAGAGGGGACAAACTGGGGAACAGACGGATAGAGAGAGGGGACAGACTGGGGAACAGAGGGATAGAGAGATGGGACAGACTGGGGAACAGACGGATAGAGAGAGGGGACAGACTGGGGAACAGAGGGAGAGAGAGAGGGGACAGATTGGGGAACAGAGGGATTGAGAGAGGGGACAGACTGGGGAACAGAGGGATAGAGAGAGGGGACAGACTGGGGAACAGAGGGATAGAGACAGGGGACAGACTGGGCAACAGAGGGATAGAGAGAGGGGACAGACTGGGGAACAGAGGGATGGAGAGAGGGGACCGACTGGGGAACAGAGAGATAGAGAGAGGGGACAGACTGGGGAACAGAGGGATAGAGAGAGGGGACAGACTGGGGAACAGAGGGATAGAGAGAGGGGACAGACTGGGTACAGAGGGATAGAGAGAGGGGACAGACGGGGGAACAGAAGGATAGAGCGAGAGAACAGACTGGGGAACAGAGGGATAGAGAGAGGGGACAGACTGGGGAACAGGGGGATAGAGAGAGGGGACAGACGGGGGAACAGAGGGATAGGGAGAGTGGGGACAGATTGAGGAACAGAGGGATAGAGAGAGGGGACAGACTGGGGAACAGAGGGATAGGGAGAGTGGGGACAGACTGAGGAACAGAGGGATGGAGAGAGGGGACAGAAGGGGGAACAGAGTGATAGAGAGAGGGGACAGAATGGGAAACAGAGGGATAGAGAGAGGGGACAGACTGGGGAACAGAGGAATAGAGAGAGGGGACAGACTGGGCAACAGAGGGATAGACAGAGGGGACAGATTGGGGAACAGAGGGATAGAGAGAGGGGACAGACTGGTGAACAGAGGGATAGAGAGAGGGTACAGACTGGGGAACAGAGGGGTAGAGAGAGGGGACAGACTGGGGAACAGAGGGATAGAGAGAGGGGCCAGACTGGGGAACAGAGGGGTAGAGAGAGGGGACAGACTGGGGAACAGAGGGATAGAGAGAGGGGACAGACTGGGGAACAGATGGATAGAGAGAGGGGACAGACTGGGTAACAGAGCGATAGAGAGAGGGGACAGACTGGGGAACAGAGGGATAGAGAGAGGGGACAGACTGGGGAACAGAGGGATAGAGAGAGGGGACAGACTGGGGAACAGTGGGATAGAGAGAGGGGACAGACTGGGGAACAGAGGGATGGAGAGAGGGGACAAACTGGGGAACAGAGAGATAGAGAGAGGGGACAGACTGGGGAACAGAGGGATAGAGAGAGGGGACAGTTTGGGGAACAGAGGGATAGAGAGAGGGGATTGACTGGCGAACAGAGGAATAGAGAGAGGGGGACAGACTGGGGAACAGATGGATAGAGAGAGGGGACAGAATGGGGAACAGAGCGATAGAGAGAGGGGACAGACTGGGGAACAGAGGGATAGAGAGAGGGGACAGACTGTGGAACAGAGAGATAGAGAGAGGGGACAGACTGGGGAACAGAGGGATAGAGAGAGGGGACAGACTGGGGAACAGAGGGATAGAGAGAGGGGACAGACTGGGGAACAGAGGGATAGAGAGAGGGGACAGACTGGGGAACAGAGGGATAGAGAGAGGGGATTGACTGGCTAACAGAGGGATAGAGAGAGGGAACAGACTGGGTAACAGAGGGATAGAGAGAGGGGACAGACTGGGGAACAGAGGGATAGAGAGAGAGGACACACTGGGGAACAGAGGGATAGAGAGAGAGAGGAAAGACTGGAGAACAGATGGATAGAGAGAGAGGACTGACTGGGGAACAGAGGGATAGAGAGAGAGAGGAAAGACTGGAGAACAGAGGGATAGAGAGAGGGGACAGACTGGGGAACAGAGGGATAGAGAGAGAGAGGACAGACTGGGGAACAGAGAAATAGAGAGAGATGACGGACTGGGGAACAGAGGGATAGAGAGAGGGGACAGACTGGGGAACAGAGGGATAGAGATAGGGGACAGACTGGGAAACAGAGGGATAGAGAGAGAGAGGACAGACTGGGGAACAAAGAAATAGAGAGAGATGACGGACTGGGGAACAGAGGAATAGAGAGGGGACAGACTGGGGAACAGAGGGAGAGAGAGAGAGAGGACAGACTGGGGAACAGAGGGATAGAGAGAGGGGACAGACTGGGGAACAGAGAGATAGAGAGAGGGGACAGACTGGGGAACAGAGGGATAGAGAGAGGGGACAGAAGGGGGAACAGAAGGATCGAGAGAGGGGACAGACTGGGGAACAGAGAGATAGAGAGTGAGAGGACAGACTGGAGAACAGAGGGATAGAGAGAGGGGACAGACTGGCGAACAGAGGGATAGAAGGAGGGGACAGACTGTGTAACAGAGGGATAGAGAGAGGGGACAGACTGGGGAACAGGGGGATAGAGAGAGGGGACAGACTGAGGAACAGAGGGATAGAGAGAGGGGACAGACTGGGGAACAGAGGGATAGAGAGAGGGGACAGACTGGGGAACAGAGGGATAGAGAGAGGGGACAGACTGTGTAACAGAGGGATAGAGAGAGGGGACAGACTGGGGAACAGGGGGATAGAGAGAGGGGACAGACTGGGGAACAGAGGGATAGAGAGAGGGGACAGACTGGGGAACAGAGGGATAGAGAGAGGGGACAGACTGTGTAACAGAGGGATAGAGAGAGGGGACAGACTGGGGAACAGGGGGATAGAGAGAGGGGACAGACTGGGGAACAGAGGGATAGGGAGAGAGGGACAGACTGGGGAACAAGGGATAGAGAGAGAGGACAGACTGGGGAACAGAGGGATAGAGAGAGGGGACAGACTGGGGAACAGAGGGATGGAGAGAGGGGACAGACTGTGGAACAGAGGGAAAGAGAGAGGGAATAGACGGGTAGAGCGAGGTGGCAGACTGGGGAACGGAGGGATAGAGAGAGGGGACAGACGGGCGAACAGAAGGATAGCGAGAGGGGACAGACTGGGGAACAGAGAGATAGAGAGAGGGGACAGACTGTGGAACTGAGGGATAGAGAGAGGGGACAGACTGGGGAACAGAGGGATAGAACGAGGGGACAGACTGGGAAACAGAGGGATAGAGAGAGGGGACAGACTGGGGAACAGAGGGATAGAGCGAGGGGACAGATTGGGGAACAGAGGGGTAGAGAGAGGGGACAGACTGGGGAACAGAGAAATATAGAGAGGGGACAGACTGGGGAACAGAGGGATAGAGAGAGGGGACAGAGTGGGAAACAGAGGGATAGAGAGAGGGGACAGACTGGGGAACAGAGGGATAGAGAGCGGGGACAGACAGGGGAACAGAGGGATAGAGAGAGGGGACAGACTGGGCAACAGAGGGATAGAGAGAGGGGACAGACTGGGGAACAGAGGGATAGAGAGAGGGGACAGACTGGGGAACAGAGTGATAGAGAGGGGACAGACTGGGGAACAGATGGATAGAGAGAGGGGACAGACTGGGGAACAGAGGGATAGAGAGAGGGGATTGACTTGCGAACAGAGGGATAGAGAGTGGGGACTGACAGGGGAATAGAGGTATACAGAGAGGGGACAGACTGGGGAACAGAGGGATAGAGAGAGAGGACAGACTGTGGAACAGAGGGATAGAGAGAGGGGACAGACTGGGGAACAGAGGGATAGAGAGAGGGGACAGACTGGGGAACAGAGGGATAGAGAGAGGGGATTGACTGTCGAACAGAGGGATAGAGAGAGGGGACAGACTATGGAACAGAGGGATATAGAGAGGGGACTGAGTGGGGAACAGAGGGATAGAGAGAGATGACGGACTGGGGAACTGCGGGATAGAGAGACGGGAAAGACTGGGGAACAGAGGGATAGAGAGAGGGGACAAACTGGGAAACAGAGGAATAGAGAGATGGGACAGACTGGTGAACAGACGGATAGAGAGAGGGGACAGACTGGGGAACAGAGGGATAGAGAGAGGGGACAGACGGGGGAACAGATGGATAGAGAGAGCGGACAGACTGGGGAACAGAGGGATAGAGAGAGGGGACAGACTGGGGAACAGAGGGATTGAGAGAGGGGACAGACTGGGGAACAGAGGGATTGAGAGAGGGGACAGAATGGGGAACAGAGGGATAGAGAGAGGGGACAGACTGGGGAACAGAGGAATAGAGAGAGGGGACAGACTTGTGGACAGAGGGATAGAGAGAGGGGACAGACTGGGGAGCAGAGGGATAGAGAGAGGAGATAGACAGGGGAACAGAGGGATAGAGAGATGGGAGAGACTGGGGAACAGAGGAATAGAGAGAGGGGACAGACTGGGGAACAGAGGAATAGAAAGAGGGGATTGACTGGCGAACAGAAGGATAGAGAGAGGGGACAGACTGGGGAACAGAGGAATAGAAAGAGGGAAATGAATGGGCAACAGAGGGATAGAGAGAGGGGACAGACGGGGGAACAGAGGGATAGAGAGAGGGGACAGACTTTGGAACAGAGGGAAAGAGACAGGGACAGACTGGGGAACAGAGGGATAGAGAGAGGGGACAGACTGGGTAACAGAGGGATAGAGAGAGGGGACAGACTGGGGAACAGAGGGAAAGAGACAGGGACAGACTGGGGAACAGAGGGATAGAGAGAGGGGACAGACTGGGTAACAGAGGGATAGAGAGAGGGGACAGACGGGGGAACAGAGGGATAGAGAGAGGGGACAGACTGTGGAACAGAGGGAAAGAGACAGGGAGAGACTGGGGAACAGAGGGATAGAGAGAGGGGACAGACTGGGTAACAGAGGGATAGAGAGAGGGGACAGACTGGGGAACAGAGGGAAAGAGACAGGGACAGACTGGGGAACAGAGGGATAGAGAGAGGGGACAGACTGGGTAACAGAGGGATAGAGAGAGGGGACAGACTGGGTAACAGAGGGATAGAGCGAGGGGACAGACTGGGGAAGAGAGGGATAGGGATAGGGGGACAGACTGGGGAACAGAGGGATAGAGAGAGGGGACAGACTGGGGAACAGAGGGATAGAGAGAGGGGACAGACTGGGGAACAGAGGGATAGAGAGAGAGGACTGACTGGGGAACAGAGGGATAGAGAGAGGGGACAGAGTGGGGAACAGAGGGATATAGAGAGGGGACAGACTGGGGAACAGAGGGATAGAGAGAGGAGACAGACTGGGGAACAGAGGGATTGAGAGAGGAGACAGACTGGGGAACAGAGGGATAGAGAGAGAGGACAGACTTTGGAACTGGGGGATAGATAGAGGGGACGGACTGGGGGAACAGAGGGATAGAGAGAGGGGACAGACTGTGGAACAGAGGGATAGAGAGAGGGGGACAGACTGGGGAACAGAGGGATAGAGAGAGGGGACAGACTGGCGAACAGAGGGAGAGAGAGAGGGGACAGACTGGGGAACAGAGGGATAGAGAGAGGGGACAGACTGGGGAACAGAGGGATAGAGAGAGGGGACAGACTGGAAAACAGAGGGATAGAGAGAGGGGACAGACTGGGGAACAGAGGGATAGAGAGAGGGGACAGACTGGGTACAGAGGGATAGAGAGAGGGAACAGACTGGGGAACAGAGGGATAGAGAGAGATGACAGACTGGGGAACAGAGGGATAGACAGATGGGACAGACTGTGGAACAGACGGATAGAGAGAGGGAACAGACTATGGAACCGAGGGATAGAGAGAGAGGACAGACTGGGGAACAGAGGGATGGAGAGAGGGGACAGTCGGGGGAACAGAAGGATAGAGAGAGGGGACAGAGTGGGGAACAGAGAGATAGAGAGAGGGGACAGACTGGGGAACTGAGGGATAGAGAGAGGGGACAGACTGGGGAACAGAGGGATAGAGAGAGGGGACAGACTGGGGAACAGAGGGATAGAGAGATGGGACTGACTGGGGAACAGAGGGATAGAGAGAGAGGACAGACTGGGGAACAGAGGGATAGAGCGAGGGGACAGAATGGGGAAGAGAGGGATAGGGATAGGGGGACAGACTGGGGAACAGAGGGATAGAGAGAGGGGACAGACTGGGGAACAGAGGGATAGAGAGAGAGGACAGACTTTGGAACTGGGGGATAAATAGAGGGGACTGACTGGGGAACAGAGGGATAGAGAGAGGGGACGGACTGGGGAACAGAGGGATGGAGAGAGGGGACAGACTGGGGAACAGAGAGATACAGAGAGGGGACAGACTGAGGAACAGAGGGATAGAGAGAGGGGACAGACTGGGGAACAGAGGGATAGAGAGAGGGGACAGACTGGGGAACAGAGGGATAGAGAGATGGGACAGACTGGGGAACAGAGGGATAGAGAGAGGGGACAGACTGGGGAACAGAGGGATAGAGAGAGGGGACAGACGGGGGAACATAAGGATAGAGCGAGGGGACAGACTGGGGAACAGAGGGATAGAGAGAGGGGACAGACTGGGGAACAGGGGGATAGAGAGAGGGGACAGACGGGGGAACAGAGGGATAGGGAGAGTGGGGACAGACTGAGGAACAGAGGGATAGAGAGAGGGGACAGACTGGGGAACAGAGGGATAGAGAGAGGGGACAGACTTGTGGACAGAGGGATAGTGAGAGGGGACAGACTGGGGAACAGAGGGATAGAGAGAGGGGAGAGCCTGGGGAACAGAGGGATAGAGATAGGGGACAGACTGGGGAACAGAGGAATAGAGAGAGGGGACAGACTGGGGAACAGAGGGATAGAGAGGGGGGACAGACTTGTGGACAGAGGGATAGAGAGAGGGGACAGACTGGGGAACAGAGGGATAGAGAGAGGGGACAGACTGGGGAACAGAGGGATAGAGAGAGGGGACAGACTGGGGAACAGAGGGATAGAGAGAGGGGACAGACTTGTGGACAGAGGGATAGAGACAGGGGACAGACTGGGGAACAGAGGGATAGAGCGAGGGGACAGACTGGGGAACAGAGTGATAGAGAGAGGGGACAGACTGGGGAACAGAGGGATAGAGCGAGGGGACAGACTGGGGAACAGAGGGATAAAGAGAGAGGACAGACTGGGGAACAGAGGGATAGAGCGAGGTGACAGAATGGGGAACAGAAGGATTGAGAGAGGGGACAGACTGGGGAACAGAGGGTTAAAGAGAAAGGACTGAATGGGAACAGAGGGATAGAGAGAGGGGTCAGACTAGGGGAACAGGGGAATAGAGAGAGGGGACAGACTGGGGAACAGATGGATAGAGAGAGGGGACAGACTGGGGAACAGAGGGATAGAGAGAGGGGACAGACTGGGGAACAGAGGGATAGAGAGAGGGGACAGACTGAGGAACAGAGGGATAGAGAGAGGGGACAGACTGGGGAGCAGAGGGATAGAGAGAGGGGACAGACTGGGGAACAGAGGGATAGAGCGAGGGGACAGACTAGGGAACAGAGGGATAAAGAGAGAGGACAGACTGGGGAACAGAGGGATAGAGCGAGGTGACAGAATGGGGAACAGAAGGATTGAGAGAGGGGACAGACTGGGGAACAGAGGGTTAAAGAGAAAGGACTGAATGGGAACAGAGGGATAGAGAGAGGGGTCAGACTAGGGGAACAGAGGAATAGAGAGAGGGGACAGACTGGGGAACAGATGGATAGAGAGAGGGGACAGACTGGGGAACAGAGGGATAGAGAGATGGGACAGACTGGGGAACAGAGGGATAGAGAGAGGGGACAGACTGAGGAACAGATGGATAGAGAGAGGGGACAGACTGGGGAACAGAGGGATAGAGAGAGGGGACAGACTGGGGAACAGAGGGATAGAGAGAGGGGACAGACTGGGGAACAGAGGGATAGAGAGAGGGGACAGACTGGGGAACAGAGGGATAGAGAGAGGGGACAGACTGGGGAACAGAGGTATAGAGAGAGGGGACAGACTTGTGGACAGAGGGATAGAGAGAGGGGACAGACTGGTGAACAGACGGATAGAGAGAGGGGACAGACTGGGGAACAGAGGGATAAAGAGAGAGGACAGACTGGGGAACAGAGGGATAGAGCGAGGGGACAGAATGGGGAACAGAAGGATTGAGAGAGGGGACAGACTGGGGAACAGAGGGTTAAAGAGAAAGGACTGAATGGGAACCGAGGGATAGAGAGAGGGGTCAGACTAGGGGAACAGAGGAATAGAGAGAGGGGACAAACTGGGGAACAGAGGGATAGAGAGAGGGGACAGACTGGGGAACAGAGGGATAGAGAGAGGGGACAGACTGTGGAAGAGGGGGATAGAGAGAGGGGACAGACTGGGGAACAGAGGGATAGAGAGAGGGGACAGACCTGGGTACAGAGGGATAGAGAGAGGGGACAGACTGGGGAACAGAGGGATAGAGAGAGGGGACAGACTGGGGAACAGAGGGATAGAGAGAGAGAGGAAAGACTGGAGAACAGATGGATAGAGAGAGAGGACAGACTGGGGAACAGAGGGATAGAGATAGAGAGGAAAGACTGGAGAACAGAGGGATAGAGAGAGGGGACAGACTGGGGAACAGAGGGATAGAGAGAGAGAGGACAGACTGGGGAACAGAGAAATAGAGAGAGATGACGGACTGGGGAACAGAGGGATAGAGAGAGGGGACAGACTGGGGAACAGAGGGATAGAGATAGGGGACAGACTGGGAAACAGAGGGATAGAGAGAGAGAGGACAGACTGGGGAACAAAGAAATAGAGAGAGATGACGGACTGGGGAACAGAGGAATAGAGAGGGGACAGACTGGGGAACAGAGGGAGAGAGAGAGAGAGGACAGACTGGGGAACAGAGGGATAGAGAGAGGGGACAGACTGGGGAACAGAGAGATAGAGAGAGGGGACAGACTGGGGAACAGAGGGATAGAGAGAGGGGACAGAAGGGGGAACAGAAGGATCGAGAGAGGGGACAGACTGGGGAACAGAGAGATAGAGAGTGAGAGGACAGACTGGAGAACAGAGGGATAGAGAGAGGGGACAGACTGGCGAACAGAGGGATAGAAGGAGGGGACAGACTGGGGAACAGAGGGATAGAGAGAGGGGACAGACTGAGGAACAGAGGGATAGAGAGAGGGGACAGACTGGGGAACAGAGGGATAGAGAGAGGGGACAGACTGTGTAACAGAGGGATAGAGAGAGGGGACAGACTGGGGAACAGGGGGATAGAGAGAGGGGACAGACTGGGGAACAGAGGGATAGGGAGAGAGGGACAGGACTGGGGAACAAGGGATAGAGAGAGAGGACAGACTGGGGAACAGAGGGATAGAGAGAGGGGACAGACTGGGGAACAGAGGGATGGAGAGAGGGGACAGACTGTGGAACAGAGGGAAAGAGAGAGGGAATAGGAGAGCGAGGTGGCAGACTGGGGAACGGAGGGATAGAGAGAGGGGACAGACGGGCGAACAGAAGGATAGCGAGAGGGGACAGACTGGGGAACAGAGAGATAGAGAGAGGGGACAGACTGTGGGAACTGAGGGATAGAGAGAGGGGACAGACTGGGGAACAGAGGGATAGAACGAGGGGACAGACTGGGGAAACAGAGGGATAGAGAGAGGGGACAGACTGGGGAACAGAGGGATAGAGCGAGGGGACAGATTGGGGAACAGAGGGGTAGAGAGAGGGGACAGACTGGGGAACAGAGAAATATAGAGAGGGGACAGACTGGGGAACAGAGGGATAGAGAGAGGGACAGAGTGGGAAACAGAGGGATAGAGAGAGGGACAGACTGGGGAACAGAGGGGATAGAGAGAGGGGACAGACAGGGGAACAGAGGGATAGAGAGAGGGGACAGACTGGGCAACAGAGGGATAGAGAGAGGGGACAGACTGGGGAACAGAGGGATAGAGAGAGGGGACAGACTGGGGAACAGAGTGATAGAGAGGGGACAGACTGGGGAACAGATGGATAGAGAGAGGGGACAGACTGGGGAACAGAGGGATAGAGAGAGGGGATTGACTTGCGAACAGAGGGATAGAGAGTGGGGACTGACAGGGGAATAGAGGTATACAGAGAGGGGACAGACTGGGGAACAGAGGGATAGAGAGAGAGGACAGACTGTGGAACAGAGGGATAGAGAGAGGGGACAGACTGGGGAACAGAGGGATAGAGAGAGGGGACAGACTGGGGAACAGAGGGATAGAGAGAGGGGATTGACTGTCGAACAGAGGGATAGAGAGAGGGGACAGACTATGGAACAGAGGGATATAGAGAGGGGACTGAGTGGGGAACAGAGGGATAGAGAGAGATGACGGACTGGGGAACTGCGGGATAGAGAGACGGGAAAGACTGGGGAACAGAGGGATAGAGAGAGGGGACAAACTGGGAAACAGAGGATAGAGAGATGGGACAGACTGGTGAACAGACGGATAGAGAGAGGGGACAGACTGGGGAACAGAGGGATAGAGAGAGGGGACAGACGGGGGAACAGATGGATAGAGAGAGCGGACAGACTGGGGAACAGAGGGATAGAGAGAGGGGACAGACTGGGGAACAGAGGGATTGAGAGAGGGGACAGACTGGGGAACAGAGGGATTGAGAGAGGGGACAGAATGGGGAACAGAGGGATAGAGAGAGGGGACAGACTGGGGAACAGAGGAATAGAGAGAGGGGACAGACTTGTGGACAGAGGGATAGAGAGAGGGGACAGACTGGGGAGCAGAGGGATAGAGAGAGGAGATAGACAGGGGAACAGAGGGATAGAGAGATGGGAGAGACTGGGGAACAGAGGAATAGAGAGAGGGGACAGACTGGGGAACAGAGGAATAGAAGAGGGGATTGACTGGCGAACAGAAGGATAGAGAGAGGGGACAGACTGGGGAACAGAGGAATAGAAGAGGGAAATGAATGGGCAACAGAGGGATAGAGAGAGGGGACAGACGGGGGAACAGAGGGATAGAGAGAGGGGACAGACTTTGGAACAGAGGGAAAGAGACAGGGACAGACTGGGGAACAGAGGGATAGAGAGAGGGGACAGACTGGGTAACAGAGGGATAGAGAGAGGGGACAGACTGGGGAACAGAGGGAAAGAGACAGGGACAGACTGGGGAACAGAGGGATAGAGAGAGGGGACAGACTGGGTAACAGAGGGATAGAGAGGGGACAGACGGGGGAACAGAGGGATAGAGAGAGGGGACAGACTGTGGAACAGAGGGAAAGAGACAGGGAGAGACTGGGGAACAGAGGGATAGAGAGAGGGGACAGACTGGGTAACAGAGGGATAGAGAGAGGGGACAGACTGGGGAACAGAGGGAAAGAGACAGGGACAGACTGGGGAACAGAGGGATAGAGAGAGGGGACAGACTGGGGTAACAGAGGGATAGAGAGAGGGGACAGACTGGGTAACAGAGGGATAGAGCGAGGGGACAGACTGGGGAAGAGAGGGATAGGGATAGGGGGACAGACTGGGGAACAGAGGGATAGAGAGAGGGGACAGACTGGGGAACAGAGGGATAGAGAGAGGGGACAGACTGGGGAACAGAGGGATAGAGAGAGAGGACTGACTGGGGAACAGAGGGATAGAGAGAGGGGACAGAGTGGGGAACAGAGGGATATAGAGAGGGGACAGACTGGGGAACAGAGGGATAGAGAGAGGAGACAGACTGGGGAACAGAGGGATTGAGAGAGGAGACAGACTGGGGAACAGAGGGATAGAGAGAGAGGACAGACTTTGGAACTGGGGGATAGATAGAGGGGACGGACTGGGGGAACAGAGGGATAGAGAGAGGGGACAGACTGTGGAACAGAGGGATAGAGAGAGGGGACAGACTGGGGAACAGAGGGATAGAGAGAGGGGACAGACTGGCGAACAGAGGGAGAGAGAGAGGGGACCAGACTGGGGAACAGAGGGATAGAGAGAGGGACAGACTGGGGAACAGAGGGATAGAGTGAGGGGACAGACTGGAAACAGAGGGATAGAGAGAGGGAACAGACTGGGGAACAGAGGGATAGAGAGAGATGACAGACTGGGGAACAGAGGGATAGACAGATGGGACAGACTGGGGAACAGACGGATAGAGAGAGGGAACAGACTATGGAACCGAGGGATAGAGAGAGAGGACAGACTGGGAACAGAGGGATGGAGAGAGGGGACAGTCGGGGGAACAGAAGGATAGAGAGAGGGGACAGAGTGGGAACAGAGAGATAGAGAGAGGGGACAGACTGGGGAACTGAGGGATAGAGAGAGGGGACAGACTGGGGAACAGAGGGATAGAGAGAGGGACAGACTGGGGAACAGAGGGATAGAGAGATGGGGACTGACTGGGGAACAGAGGGATAGAGAGAGGGGACAGACTGGTGAACAGACGGATAGAGAGAGGGGACAGACTGGGGAACAGAGGGATAAAGAGAGAGGACAGACTGGGGAACAGAGGGATAGAGCGAGGGGACAGAATGGGGAACAGAAGGATTGAGAGAGGGGACAGACTGGGGAACAGAGGGTTAAAGAGAAAGGACTGAATGGGAACCGAGGGATAGAGAGAGGGGTCAGACTAGGGGAACAGAGGAATAGAGAGAGGGGACAAACTGGGGAACAGAGGGATAGAGAGAGGGGACAGACTGGGGAACAGAGGGATAGAGAGAGGGGACAGACTGTGGAAGAGGGGGATAGAGAGAGGGGACAGACTGGGGAACAGAGGGATAGAGAGAGGGGACAGACCTGGGAACAGAGGGATAGAGAGAGGGGACAGACTGGGGAACAGAGTAATAGAGAGAGGGGACAGACTGGGGAACAGAGGGATTGAGCGAGGGGACAGACTGGGGAAGAGAGGGATAGGGAGAGGGGGACAGACTGGGGAACAGATGGATATAGAGAGAGGACAGACTTTGGAACTGGGGGATAGAGAGAGGGGACAGAATGGGGAACAGAGGGATAGAGAGAGGGGACAGACTGGGGAACAGAGGGATAGAGAGAGGGGACGGACTGGGGAACAGAGGGATAGAGGGAGGGGACAGACTGGGGAACAGAGGGATAGAGAGAGGGGACAGACTGGGGAACAGAGGGATTGAGAGAGGGGACTGAATGGGCAACAGAGGGATAGAGAGAGGGGACAGACTGGGGAATAGAAGGATAGAGAGAGGGGATTGACTGGCGAACAGAAGGATAGAGAGAGGGGACAGACTGGGGAACAGAGGGATAGAGAGAGGGGACAGACTGGGGAACAGAGGAATAGAGAGAGGGGACAGACTGTGGAACAGAGGGAAAGAGACAGGGACAGACTGGGGAACAGAGGGATAGAGAGAGGGGACAGACTGGGTAACAGAGGGATAGAGAGAGGGGGACGGACTGGGGAACAGAGGGATTGAGCGAGGGGACAGACTGGGGAAGAGAGGGATAGGGAGAGGGGACAGACTGGGGAACAGATGGATATAGAGAGAGGACAGACTTTGGAACTGGGGGATAGAGAGAGGGGACAGAATGGGGAACAGAGGGATAGAGAGAGGGGACAGACTGGGGAACAGAGGGATAGAGAGAGGGGACGGACTGGGGAACAGAGGGATAGAGGGAGGGGACAGACTGGGGAACAGAGGGATAGAGAGAGGGGACAGACTGGGGAACAGAGGGATTGAGAGAGGGGACTGAATGGGCAACAGAGGGATAGAGAGAGGGGACAGACTGGGGAATAGAAGGATAGAGAGAGGGGATTGACTGGCGAACAGAAGGATAGAGAGAGGGGACAGACTGGGGAACAGAGGGATAGAGAGAGGGGACAGACTGGGGAACAGAGGAATAGAGAGAGGGGACAGACTGTGGAACAGAGGGAAAGAGACAGGGACAGACTGGGGAACAGAGGGATAGAGAGAGGGGACAGACTGGGTAACAGAGGGATAGAGAGAGGGGACGGACTGGGGAACAGAGGGATAGAGGGAGGGGACAGACTGGCGAACAGAGGGAGAGAGAGAGGGGACAGACTGGGGAACAGAGGGATAGAGAGAGGGGAAAGACTGGGGAACAGAGGGATAGAGAGAGGGGACAGACTGGGGAACAGAGGGATAGAGAGAGAGAGGACAGTCTATGGAACCGAGGGATAGAGAGAGGGGAAAGACTGGGGAACAGAGGGATAGAGAGAGTGGACAGACTGGGCAAAAAAGTGATAGAGAGAGAGAGGATAGTCTATGGAACCGAGGGATAGAGAGAGGGGACAGACTGTGGAACAGACGGATAGAGAGAGGGAACAGACTGGGGAACAGAGGGATAGAGAGAGATGACAGACTGGGGAACAGAGGGATAGAGAGAGGGGACAGACTGTGGAACGGACGGATAGAGAGAGGGAACAGACTATGGAACCGAGGGATAGAGAGAGAGGACAGACTGGGGAACAGAGGGATGGAGAGAGGGGACAGTCGGGGGAACAGAAGGATAGAGAGAGGGGACAGAGTGGGGAACAGAGAGATAGAGAGAGGGGACAGACTGGGGAACTGAGGGATAGAGAGAGGGGACAGACTGGGGAACAGAGGGATAGAGAGAGGGGACAGACTGGGGAACAGAGGGATAGAGAGATGGGACAGACTGGGGAACAGAGGGATAGAGAGAGAGGACAGACTGGGGAACAGAGGTATAGAGCGAGGGGACAGAATGGGGAAGAGAGGGATAGGGATAGGGGGACAGACTGGGGAACAGAGGGATAGAGAGAGGGGACAGACTGGGGAACAGAGGGATAGAGAGAGAGGACAGACTTTGGAACCGGGGGATAGATAGAGGGGACTGACTGGGGAACAGAGGGATAGAGAGAGGGGACGGACTGGGGAACAGAGGGATGGAGAGAGGGGACAGACTGGGGAACAGAGAGATACAGAGAGGGGACAGACTGGGGAACAGAGGGATAGAGAGAGGGGACAGACTGGGGAACAGAGGGATAGAGAGAAGGGACAGACTGGGGAACAGAGGGATTGAGAGATGGGACAGACTGGGGAACAGAGGGATAGAGAGAGGGGACAGACTGGGGAACAGAGGGATAGAGAGAGGGGACAGACGGGGGAACATAAGGATAGAGCGAGGGGACAGAGTGGGGAACAGAGGGATAGAGAGAGGGGACAGACTGGGGAACAGGGGGATAGAGAGAGGGGACAGACGGGGGAACAGAGGGATAGGGAGAGTGGGGACAGACTGAGGAACAGAGGGATAGAGAGAGGGGACAGACTGGGGAACAGAGGGATAGGGAGAGTGGGGACAGACTGAGGAACAGAGGGATAGAGAGTGGGGACAGACTGGGGAACAGAGGGATAGAGAGAGGGGACAGACTTGTGGACAGAGGGATAGTGAGAGGGGACAGACTGGGGAACAGAGGGATAGAGAGAGGGGAGAGACTGGGGAACAGAGGGATAGAGATAGGGGACAGACTGGGGAACAGAGGGATAGAGAGAGGGGACAGACTGGGGAACAGAGGGATAGAGAGGGGGGACAGACTTGTGGACAGAGGGATAGAGAGAGGGGACAGACTGGGGAACAGAGGGATAGAGAGAGGGGTCAGACTAGGGGAACAGAGGAATAGAGAGAGGGGACAAACTGGGGAACAGAGGGATAGAGAGAGGGGACAGACTGGGGAACAGAGGGATAGAGAGAGGGGACAGACTGTGGAACAGAGGGATAGAGCGAGGGGACAGACTGGGGAACAGAGTGATAGAGAGAGGGGACAGACTGGGGAACAGAGGGATAGAGAGAGGGGACAGACTGAGGAACAGAGGGATAGAGAGAGGGGACAGACCTGGGAACAGAGGGATAAAGAGAGAGGACAGACTGGAGAACAGAGGGATAGAGAGAGGGGACAGACTGGGGAACAGAGGGATAGAGAGAGGGGACAGACTGGGGAACAGAGGGTTAAAGAGAAAGGACTGAATGGGAACAGAGGGATAGAGAGAGGGGTCAGACTAGGGGAACAGAGGAATAGAGAGAGGGGACAGACTGGGGAACAGATGGATAGAGAGAGTGGACAGACTGGGGAACAGAGGGATAGAGAGAGGGGACAGACTGGGGAACAGAGGGATAGAGAGAGGGGACAGACTGAGGAACAGAGGGATAGAGAGAGGGGACAGACTGGGGAACAGAGGGATAGAGAGAGGGGACAGAGTGGGGAACAGAGGGATAGAGAGAGGGGACAGACTGGGGAACAGAGGGATAGAGAGAGGGGACAGACTGAGGAACAGAGGGATAGAGAGAGGGGACAGACTGGGGAACAGAGGGATAGAGAGAGGGGACAGACGGGGGAACAGAGGGATAGAGAGAGGGGACAGACTGGGGAAGAGAGGGATAGGGATAGGGGGACAGACTGGCGAACAGATGGATAGAGAGAGGAGACAGACTGGGGAACAGAGGGATTGAGAGAGGGGAGTGAATGGGCAACAGAGGGATAGAGAGAGGGAACAGACTGGGGAACAGAGGGATAGAGAGAGGGGTCAGACTAGGGGAACAGAGGAATAGAGAGAGGGGACAGACTGGGGAATAGAAGGATAGAGAGAGGGGATTGACTGGCGAACAGAGGGATAGAGAGAGGGGACAGACTGGGGAACAGAGGAATAGAAAGAGGGAAATGAATGGGAAACAGAGGGATAGAGAGAGGGGACAGACTGGGGAACTGAGGGATAGAGAGAGAGGACAGACTGGGGAACAGAGGGATGGAGAGAGGGGACAGTCGGGGGAACAGAAGGATAGAGAGAGGGGACAGAGTGGGGAACAGAGAGATAGAGAGAGGGGACAGACTGGGGAACTGAGGGATAGAGAGAGGGGACAGACTGGGGAACAGAGGGATAGAGAGAGGGGACAGACTGGGGAACAGAGGGATAGAGAGATGGGACAGACTGGGGAACAGAGGGATAGAGAGAGAGGACAGACTGGGGAACAGAGGGAGAGAGAGAGGGGACAGACTGGGGAACAGAGGGATAGAGAGAGGGGACAGACTGGGGAACAGAGGGATAGAGAGAGGGGACAGACTGGAAAACAGAGGGATAGAGAGAGGGAACAGACTGGGGAACAGAGGGATAGAGAGAGATGACAGACTGGGGAACAGAGGGATAGACAGAGGGGACAGACTGTGGAACAGACGGATAGAGAGAGGGAACAGACTATGGAACCGAGGGATAGAGAGAGAGGACAGACTGGGGAACAGAGGGATGGAGAGAGGGGACAGTCGGGGGAACAGAAGGATAGAGAGAGGGGACAGAGTGGGGAACAGAGAGATAGAGAGAGGGGACAGACTGGGGAACTGAGGGATAGAGAGAGGGGACAGACTGGGGAACAGAGGGATAGAGAGAGGGGACAGACTGGGGAACAGAGGGATAGAGAGATGGGACAGACTGGGGAACAGAGGGATAGAGAGAGAGGACAGACTGGGGAACAGAGGGATAGAGCGAGGGGACAGAATGGGGAAGAGAGGGATAGGGATAGGGGGACAGACTGGGGAACAGAGGGATAGAGAGAGGGGACAGACTGGGGAACAGAGGGATAGAGAGAGAGGACAGATTTTGGAACTGGGGGATAGATAGAGGGGACTGACTGGGGAACAGAGGGATAGAGAGAGGGGACGGACTGGGGAAAGAGGGATGGAGAGAGGGGACAGACTGGGGAACAGAGAGATACAGAGAGGGGACAGACTGAGGAACAGAGGGATAGAGAGAGGGGACAGACTGGGGAACAGAGGGATAGAGAGAGGGGACAGACTGGGGAACAGAGGGATAGAGAGATGGGACAGACTGGGGAACAGAGGGATAGAGAGAGGGGACAGACTGGGGAACAGAGGGATAGAGAGAGGGGACAGACGGGGGAACATAAGTATAGAGCGAGGGGACAGACTGGGGAACAGAGGGATAGAGAGAGGGGACAGACTGGGGAACAGGGGGATAGAGAGAGGGGACAGACGGGGGAACAGAGGGATAGGGAGAGTGGGGACAGACTGAGGAACAGAGGGATAGAGAGAGGGGACAGACTGGGGAACAGAGGGATATGGAGAGTGGGGACAGACTGAGGAACAGAGGGATAGAGAGAGGGGACAGACTGGGGAACAGAGGGATAGAGAGAGGGGACAGATTTGTGGACAGAGGGATAGTGAGAGGGGACAGACTAGGGAACAGAGGGATAGAGAGAGGGGAGAGCCTGGGGAACAGAGGGATAGAGATAGGGGACAGACTGGGGAACAGAGGGATAGAGAGAGGGGACAGACTGGGGAACAGAGGGATAGAGAGGGGGGACAGACTTGTGGACAGAGGGATAGAGAGAGGGGACAGACTGGGGAACAGAGGGATAGAGAGAGGGGACAGACTGGGGAACAGAGGGATAGAGAGAGGGGACAGACTGGGGAACAGAGGGATAGAGAGAGGGGACAGACTTGTGGACAGAGGGATAGAGACAGGGGACAGACTGGGGAACAGAGGGATAGAGCGAGGGGACAGACTGGGGAACAGAGTGATAGAGAGAGGGGACAGACTGGGGAACAGAGGGATAGAGCGAGGGGACAGACTGGGGAACAGAGGGATAAAGAGAGAGGACAGACTGGGGAACAGAGGGATAGAGCGAGGTGACAGAATGGGGAACAGAAGGATTGAGAGAGTGGACAGACTGGGGAACAGAGGGTTAAAGAGAAAGGACTGAATGAGAACAGAGGGATAGAGAGAGGGGTCAGACTAGGGGAACAGAGGAATAGAGAGAGGGGACAGACTGGGGAACAGATGGATAGAGAGAGGGGACAGACTGGGGAACAGAGGGATAGAGAGAGGGGACAGACTGGGGAACAGAGGGATAGAGAGAGGGGACAGACTGAGGAACAGAGGGATAGAGAGAGGGGACAGACTGGGGAGCAGAGGGATAGAGAGAGGGGACAGACTGGGGAACAGAGGGATAGAGCGAGGGGACAGACTGGGGAACAGAGGGATAAAGAGAGAGGACAGACTGGGGAACAGAGGGATAGAGCGAGGTGACAGAATGGGGAACAGAAGGATTGAGAGAGGGGACAGACTGGGGAACAGAGGGTTAAAGAGAAAGGACTGAATGGGAACAGAGGGATAGAGAGAGGGGTCAGACTAGGGGAACAGAGGAATAGAGAGAGGGGACAGACTGGGGAACAGATGGATAGAGAGAGGGGACAGACTGGGGAACAGAGGGATAGAGAGAGGGGACAGACTGGGGAACAGAGGGATAGAGAGAGGGGACAGACTGAGGAACAGAGGGATAGAGAGAGGGGACAGACTGGGGAACAGAGGGATAGAGAGAGGGGACAGACTGGGGAACAGAGGGATAGAGAGAGGGGACAGACTGGGGAACAGAGGGATAGAGAGAGGGGACAGACTGGGGAACAGAGGGATAGAGAGAGGGGACAGACTGGGGAACAGAGGTATAGAGAGAGGGGACAGACTTGTGGACAGAGGGATAGAGAGAGGGGACAGACTGGTGAACAGACGGATATAGAGAGGGGACAGACTGGGGAACAGAGGGATAGAGAGAGGGGTCAGACTAGGGGAACAGAGGAATAGAGAGAGGGGACAAACTGGGGAACAGAGGGATAGAGAGAGGGGACAGACTGGGGAACAGAGGGATAGAGAGAGGGGACAGACTGTGGAAGAGGGGGATAGAGAGAGGGGACAGACTGGGGAACAGAGGGATAGAGAGAGGGGACAGACCTGGGAACAGAGGGATAGAGAGAGGGGACAGACTGGGGAACAGAGGGATAGAGAGAGGGGACAGACTGGGGAACAGAGGGATTGAGCGAGGGGACAGACTGGGGAAGAGAGGGATAGGGAGAGGGGGACAGACTGGGGAACAGATGGATATAGAGAGAGGACAGACTTTGGAACTGGGGGATAGAGAGAGGG
This sequence comes from Cetorhinus maximus, assembly GCF_964194155.1. Lineage (NCBI taxonomy): Eukaryota > Metazoa > Chordata > Chondrichthyes > Lamniformes > Cetorhinidae > Cetorhinus > Cetorhinus maximus. Next base: position 89,525 of record NW_027597099.1, read on the forward strand.
GACAGAATGGGGAACAGAGGGATAGAGAGAGGGGACAGACTGGGGAACAGAGGGATAGAGAGAGGGGACGGACTGGGGAACAGAGGGATAGAGGGAGGGGACAGACTGGGGAACAGAGGGATAGAGAGAGGGGACAGACTGGGGAACAGAGGGATTGAGAGAGGGGACTGAATGGGCAACAGAGGGATAGAGAGAGGGGACAGACTGGGGAATAGAAGGATAGAGAGAGGGGATTGACTGGCGAACAGAAGGATAGAGAGAGGGGACAGACTGGGGAACAGAGGGATAGAGAGAGGGGACAGACTGGGGAACAGAGGAATAGAGAGAGGGGACAGACTGTGGAACAGAGGGAAAGAGACAGGGACAGACTGGGGAACAGAGGGATAGAGAGAGGGGACAGACTGGGTAACAGAGGGATAGAGAGAGGGGACGGACTGGGGAACAGAGGGATAGAGGGAGGGGACAGACTGGCGAACAGAGGGAGAGAGAGAGGGGACAGACTGGGGAACAGAGGGATAGAGAGAGGGGAAAGACTGGGGAACAGAGGGATAGAGAGAGGGGACAGACTGGGGAACAGAGGGATAGAGAGAGTGGACAGACTGGGCAAAAAAGTGATAGAGAGAGAGAGGACAGTCTATGGAACCGAGGGATAGAGAGAGGGGACAGACTGTGGAACAGACGGATAGAGAGAGGGAACAGACTGGGGAACAGAGGGATAGAGAGAGATGACAGACTGGGGAACAGAGGGATAGAGAGAGGGGACAGACTGTGGAACAGACGGATAGAGAGAGGGAACAGACTATGGAACCGAGGGATAGAGAGAGAGGACAGACTGGGGAACAGAGGGATGGAGAGAGGGGAGAGTCGGGGGAACAGAAGGATAGAGAGAGGGGACAGAGTGGGGAACAGAGAGATAGAGAGAGGGGACAGACTGGGGAACTGAGGGATAGAGAGAGGGGACAGACTGGGGAACAGAGGGATAGAGAGAGGGGACAGACTGGGGAACAGAGGGATAGAGAGATGGGACAGACTGGGGAACAGAGGGATAGAGAGAGAGGACAGACTGGGGAACAGAGGTATAGAGCGAGGGGACAGACGGGGGAACAGAGGGATAGGGAGAGTGGGGACAGACTGAGGAACAGAGGGATAGAGAGAGGGGACAGACTGGGGAACAGAGGGATAGGGAGAGTGGGGACAGACTGAGGAACAGAGGGATAGAGAGTGGGGACAGACTGGGGAACAGAGGGATAGAGAGAGGGGACAGACTTGTGGACAGAGGGATAGTGAGAGGGGACAGACTGGGGAACAGAGGGATAGAGAGAGGGGAGAGACTGGGGAACCGGGGGATAGATAGAGGGGACAGACTGGGGAACAGAGGGATAGAGAGAGGGGACGGACTGGGGAACAGAGGGATGGAGAGAGGGGACAGACTGGGGAACAGAGAGATACAGAGAGGGGACAGACTGGGGAACAGAGGGATAGAGAGAGGGGACAGACTGGGGAACAGAGGGATAGAGAGAAGGGACAGACTGGGGAACAGAGGGATAGAGAGATGGGACAGACTGGGGAACAGAGGGATAGAGAGAGGGGACAGACTGGGGAACAGAGGGATAGAGAGAGGGGACAGACGGGGGAACATAAGGATAGAGCGAGGGGACAGAGTGGGGAACAGAGGGATAGAGAGAGGGGACAGACTGGGGAACAGGGGGATAGAGAGAGGGGACAGACGGGGGAACAGAGGGATAGGGAGAGTGGGGACAGACTGAGGAACAGAGGGATAGAGAGAGGGGACAGACTGGGGAACAGAGGGATAGGGAGAGTGGGGACAGACTGAGGAACAGAGGGATAGAGAGTGGGGACAGACTGGGGAACAGAGGGATAGAGAGAGGGGACAGACTTGTGGACAGAGGGATAGTGAGAGGGGACAGACTGGGGAACAGAGGGATAGAGAGAGGGGAGAGACTGGGGAACAGAGGGATAGAGATAGGGGACAGACTGGGGAACAGAGGGATAGAGAGAGGGGACAGACTGGGGAACAGAGGGATAGAGAGGGGGGACAGACTTGTGGACAGAGGGATAGAGAGAGGGGACAGACTGGGGAACAGAGGGATAGAGAGAGGGGACAGACTGGGGAACAGAGGGATAGAGAGAGGGGACAGACTGGGGAACAGAGGGATAGAGAGAGGGGACAGAGTTGTGGACAGAGGGATAGAGACAGGGGACAGACTGGGGAACAGAGGGATAGAGCGAGGGGACAGACTGGGGAACAGAGTGATAGAGAGAGGGGACAGACTGGGGAACAGAGGGATAGAGAGAGGGGACATACTGGGGAACAGAGGGATAGAGCGAGGGGACAGACTGGGGAACAGAGGGATAAAGAGAGAGGACAGACTGGGGAACAGAGGGATAGAGCGAGGTGACAGAATGGGGAACAGAAGGATTGAGAGAGGGGACAGACTGGGGAACAGAGGGTTAAAGAGAAAGGACTGAATGGGAACAGAGGGATAGAGAGAGGGGTCAGACTAGGGGAACAGAGGAATAGAGAGAGGGGACAGACTGGGGAACAGATGGATAGAGAGAGTGGACAGACTGGGGAACAGAGGGATAGAGAGAGGGGACAGACTGGGGAACAGAGGGATAGAGAGAGGGGACAGACTGAGGAACAGAGGGATAGAGAGAGGGGACAGACTGGGGAACAGAGGGATAGAGAGAGGGGACAGAGTGGGGAACAGAGGGATAGAGAGAGGGGACAGACTGGGGAACAGAGGGATAGAGAGAGGGGACAGACTGAGGAACAGAGGGATAGAGAGAGGGGACAGACTGGGGAACAGAGGGATAGAGAGAGGGGACAGACGGGGGAACAGAGGGATAGAGAGAGGGGACAGACTGGGGAAGAGAGGGATAGGGATAGGGGGACAGACTGGGGAACAGATGGATAGAGAGAGGAGACAGACTGGGGAACAGAGGGATTGAGAGAGGGGAGTGAATGGGCAACAGAGGGATAGAGAGAGGGAACAGACTGGGGAACAGAGGGATAGAGAGAGGGGTCAGACTAGGGGAACAGAGGAATAGAGAGAGGGGACAGACTGGGGAATAGAAGGATAGAGAGAGGGGATTGACTGGCGAACAGAGGGATAGAGAGAGGGGACAGACTGGGGAACAGAGGAATAGAAAGAGGGAAATGAATGGGAAACAGAGGGATAGAGAGAGGGGACAGACTGGGGAACTGAGGGATAGAGAGAGGGAACAGACTGGGGAACAGAGGGATAGAGAGATGGGACAGACTGGGGAACAGAGGGATAGAGAGAGGGGACAGACTGGGGAACAGAGGGATAGAGAGAGGGGACAGACGGGGGAACAGAAGGATAGAGCGAGGGGACAGACTGGGGAACAGAGGGATAGAGAGAGGGGACAGACTGCGGAACAGGGGGATAGAGAGAGGGGACAGACGGGGAACAGAGGGATAGGGTGAGTGGGGACAGACTGAGGAACAGAGGGATAGAGAGAGGGTACAGACTGGGGAACAGAGGGATAGGGAGAGTGGGGACAGACTGAGGAACAGAGGGATAGAGAGAGGGGACAGACTGGGGAACAGAGGGATAGAGAGAGGGGACAGACTTGTGGACAGAGGGATAGAGAGAGGGGACAGACTGGGGAACAGAGGGATAGAGAGAGGGGACAGACTGGGGAACAGAGGGATAGAGAGAGGGGACAGACTTGTGGACAGAGGGATAGAGAGAGGGGACAGACTGGGGAACAGAGGGATAGAGAGAGGGGACAGACTGGGGAACAGAGGGATAGAGAGAGGGGACAGACTGGGGAACAGAGGGATAGAGAGAGGGTACAGAATTGTGGACAGAGGGATAGAGACAGGGGACAGACTGGGGAACAGAGGGATAGAGCGAGGGGACAGACTTGGGAACAGAGGGATAGAGAGAGGAGACAGACTGGGGAACAGAGGGATAGAGAGAGGGGACAGACTGGGGAACAGAGGGATAGAGCGAGGGGACAGACTGGGGAACAGAGGGATAAAGAGAGAGGACAGACTGGGGAACAGAGGGATAGAGCGAGGGGACGGAATGGGGAACAGAAGGATTGAGAGAGGGGACAGACTGGGGAACAGAGGGTTAAAGAGAAAGGACTGAATGGGAACAGAGGGATAGAGAGAGGGGTCAGACTAGGGGAACAGAGGAATAGAGAGAGGGGACAAACTGGGGAACAGAGGGATAGAGAGAGGGGACAGACTGGGGAACAGAGGGATAGAGAGAGGGGACAGACTGTGGAAGAGGGGGATAGAGAGAGGGGACAGACTGGGGAACAGAGGGATAGAGAGAGGGGACAGACTGGGGAACAGAGGGATAGAGAGAGGGGACAGACTGAGGAACAGAGGGATAGAGAGAGGGGACAGACCTGGGAACAGAGGGATAGAGAGAGGGGACAGACTGGAGAACAGAGGGATAGAGAGAGGGGACAGACTGGGGAACAGAGGGATAGAGAGAGGGGACAGACTGGGGAACAGAGGGATAGAGAGAGGGGACCGACTGGGGAAGAGAGGGATAGGGAGAGGGGGACAGACTGGGGAACAGATGGATAGAGAGAGGGGACAGAATTGGGAACAGAGGGATAGAGAGAGGGGACAGGTTGGGGAAAAGAGGTATAGAGAGAGGGGACAGATTGGGGAAAAGAGGTATAGAGAGAGGGGACAGACTGGGGAACAGAGGGATAGAGAGAGGGGACAGACTGGGGAACAGAGGGATAGAGAGAGTGGACAGACTGGGCAAAAAAGTGATAGAGAGAGAGAGGACAGTCTATGGAACCGAGGGATAGAGAGAGGGGACAGACTGTGGAACAGACGGATAGAGAGAGGGAACAGACTGGGGAACAGAGGGATAGAGAGAGATGACAGACTGGGGAACAGAGGGATAGAGAGAGGGGACAGACTGTGGAACAGACGGATAGAGAGAGGGAAAAGACTATGGAACCGAGGGATAGAGAGAGAGGACAGACTGGGGAACAGAGGGATGGAGAGAGGGGACAGTCGGGGGAACAGAAGGATAGAGAGAGGGGACAGAGTGGGGAACAGAGAGATAGAGAGAGGGGACAGACTGGGGAACTGAGGGATAGAGAGAGGGGACAGACTGGGGAACAGAGGGATAGAGAGAGGGGACAGACTGGGGAACAGAGGGATAGAGAGATGGGACAGACTGGGGAACAGAGGGATAGAGAGAGAGGACAGACTGGGGAACAGAGGGATAGAGCGAGGGGACAGAATGGGGAAGAGAGGGATAGGGATAGGGGGACAGACTGGGGAACAGAGGGATAGAGAGAGGGGACAGACTGGGGAACAGAGGGATAGAGAGAGAGGACAGACTTTGGAACTGGGGGATAGATAGAGGGGACTGACTGGGGAACAGAGGGATAGAGAGAGGGGACGGACTGGGGAACACAGGGATGGAGAGAGGGGACAGACTGGGGAACTGAGAGATACAGAGAGGGGACAGACTGGGGAACAGAGGGATAGAGAGAGGGGACAGACTGGGGAACAGAGGGATAGAGAGAGGGGACAGACTGGGGAACAGAGGGATAGAGAGATGGGACAGACTGGGGAACAGAGGGATAGAGAGAGGGGACAGACTGGAGAACAGAGGGATAGAGAGAGGGGACAGACGGGGGAACATAAGGATAGAGCGAGGGAACAGACTGGGGAACAGAGGGATAGAGATAGGGGACAGACTGGGGAACAGAGGGATAGAGATAGGGGACAGACTGGGGAACAGAGGGATAGATAGAGGGGACAGACTGGGGAACAGAGGGATAGAGAGGGGGGACAGACTTGTGGACAGAGGGATAGAGAGAGGGGACAGACTGGGGAACAGAGGGATAGAGAGAGGGGACAGACTGGGGAACAGAGGGATAGAGAGAGGGGACAGACTGAGGAACAGAGGGATAGAGAGAGGGGACAGACCTGGGAACAGAGGGATAGAGAGAGGGGACAGACTGGAGAACAGAGGGATAGAGAGAGGGGACAGACTGGGGAACAGAGGGATAGAGAGAGGGGACAGACTGGGGAACAGAGGGATAGAGAGAGGGGACCGACTGGGGAAGAGAGGGATAGGGAGAGGGGGACAGACTGGGGAACAGATGGATAGAGAGAGGGGACAGAATTGGGAACAGAGGGATAGAGAGAGGGGACAGGTTGGGGAAAAGAGGTATAGAGAGAGGGGACAGATTGGGGAAAAGAGGTATAGAGAGAGGGGACAGACTGGGGAACAGAGGGATAGAGAGAGGGGACAGACTGGGGAACAGAGGGATAGAGAGAGTGGACAGACTGGGCAAAAAAGTGATAGAGAGAGAGAGGACAGTCTATGGAACCGAGGGATAGAGAGAGGGGACAGACTGTGGAACAGACGGATAGAGAGAGGGAACAGACTGGGGAACAGAGGGATAGAGAGAGATGACAGACTGGGGAACAGAGGGATAGAGAGAGGGGACAGACTGTGGAACAGACGGATAGAGAGAGGGAAAAGACTATGGAACCGAGGGATAGAGAGAGAGGACAGACTGGGGAACAGAGGGATGGAGAGAGGGGACAGTCGGGGGAACAGAAGGATAGAGAGAGGGGACAGAGTGGGGAACAGAGAGATAGAGAGAGGGGACAGACTGGGGAACTGAGGGATAGAGAGAGGGGACAGACTGGGGAACAGAGGGATAGAGAGAGGGGACAGACTGGGGAACAGAGGGATAGAGAGATGGGACAGACTGGGGAACAGAGGGATAGAGAGAGAGGACAGACTGGGGAACAGAGGGATAGAGCGAGGGGACAGAATGGGGAAGAGAGGGATAGGGATAGGGGGACAGACTGGGGAACAGAGGGATAGAGAGAGGGGACAGACTGGGGAACAGAGGGATAGAGAGAGAGGACAGACTTTGGAACTGGGGGATAGATAGAGGGGACTGACTGGGGAACAGAGGGATAGAGAGAGGGGACGGACTGGGGAACACAGGGATGGAGAGAGGGGACAGACTGGGGAACTGAGAGATACAGAGAGGGGACAGACTGGGGAACAGAGGGATAGAGAGAGGGGACAGACTGGGGAACAGAGGGATAGAGAGAGGGGACAGACTGGGGAACAGAGGGATAGAGAGATGGGACAGACTGGGGAACAGAGGGATAGAGAGAGGGGACAGACTGGAGAACAGAGGGATAGAGAGAGGGGACAGACGGGGGAACATAAGGATAGAGCGAGGGAACAGACTGGGGAACAGAGGGATAGAGATAGGGGACAGACTGGGGAACAGAGGGATAGAGATAGGGGACAGACTGGGGAACAGAGGGATAGATAGAGGGGACAGACTGGGGAACAGAGGGATAGAGAGGGGGGACAGACTTGTGGACAGAGGGATAGAGAGAGGGGACAGACTGGGGAACAGAGGGATAGAGAGAGGGGACAGACTGGGGAACAGAGGGATAGAGAGAGGGGACAGACTGGGGAACAGAGGGATAGAGAGAGGGGACAGACTTGTGGACAGAGGGATAGAGACAAGGGACAGACTGGGGAACAGAGGGATAGAGCGAGGGGACAGACTGGGGAACAGAGTGATAGAGAGAGGGGACAGACTGGGGAACAGAGGGATAGAGAGAGGGGACAGACTGGGGAACAGAGGGATAGAGCGAGGGGACAGACTGGGGAACAGAGGGATAAAGAGAGAGGACAGACTGGGGAACAGAGGGATAGAGCGAGGTGACAGATTGGGGAACAGAAGGATTGAGAGAGGGGACAGACTGGGGAACAGAGGGTTAAAGAGAAAGGACTGAATGGGAACAGAGGGATAGAGAGAGGGGTCAGACTAGGGGAACAGAGGAATAGAGAGAGGGGACAGACTGGGGAACAGATGGATAGAGAGAGGGGACAGACTGAGGAACAGAGGGATAGAGAGAGGGGACAGACTGGGGAACAGAGGGATAGAGAGAGGGGACAGACTGAGGAACAGAGGGATAGAGAGAGGGGACAGACTGGGGAACAGAGGGATAGAGAGAGGGGACAGACTGGGGAACAGAGGGATAGAGAGAGGGGACAGACTGGGGAACAGAGGGATAGAGAGAGGGGACAGACTGAGGAACAGAGGGATAGAGAGAGGGGACAGACTGGGGAACAGAGGGATAGAGAGAGGGGACAGACGGGGGAACAGAGGGATAGAGAGAGGGGACAGACTGGGGAAGAGAGGGATAGGGAGAGGGGGACAGACTGGGGAACAGATGGATAGAGAGAGGGGACTGACTGGGGAACAGAGGGAATGAGAGAGGGGAGTGAATGGGCAACAGAGGGATAGAGAGAGGGAACAGACTGGGGAACAGACGGATAGAGAGAGGGGTCAGACTAGGGGAACAGAGGAATAGAGAGAGGTGACAGACTGGGGAATAGAAGGATAGAGAGAGGGGATTGACTGGCGAACAGAGGGATAGAGAGAGGGGACAGACTGGGGAACAGAGGAATAGAAAGAGGGAAATGAAAGGGAAACAGAGGGATAGAGAGAGGGGACAGACTGGGGAACAGAGGGATAGAGAGAGGGGACAGACTGGGGAACAGAGGGATAGAGAGAGGGGACAGACTGTGGAAGAGGGGGATATAGATAGGGGACAGACTGGGGAACAGAGGGATAGAGAGAGGGGACAGACTGGGGAACAGAGGGATAGAGAGAGGGGACAGACTGAGGAACAGAGGGATAGAGAGAGCGGACAGACTGGGGAACAGAGGGATAGAGAGAGGGGACAGAGTGGGGAACAGAGGGATAGAGAGAGGGGACAGACTGGGGAACAGAGGGATAGAGAGAGGGGACAGACTGAGGAACAGAGGGATAGAGAGAGAGGACAGACTTTGGAACTGGGGGATAGAGAGAGGGAACAGGTTGGGGAAAAGAAGTATAGAGAGAGGGGACAGACTGGGGAACAGAGGGATAGAGAGAGGGGACGGACTGGGGAACAGAGGGAGAGAGAGAGGGGACAGACTGGGGAACAAAGGGATAGAGAGAGGGGACAGACTGGTGAACAGAGGGATTGAGAGAGGGGACAGACTGGGGAACAGAGGGATAGAGAGAGGGGACAGACTGGGGAACAGAGGGATTGAGAGAGGGGACTGAATGGGCAACAGAGGGATAGAGAGAGGGAACAGACTGGGGAACAGAGGGATAGAGAGAGGGGTCAGACTAGGGGAACAGAGGAATAGAGAGAGGGGACAGTCTGGGGAATAGAAGGATAGAGAGAGGGGACAGACTGGGGAACAGAGGGATAGAGGGAGGGGACAGACTGGCGAACAGAGGGAGAGAGAGAGGGGACAGACTGGGGAACAAAGGGATAGAGAGAGGGGACAGACTGGGGAACAGAGGGATTGAGAGAGGGGACAGACTGGGGAACAGAGGGATAGAGAGAGGGGACAGACTGGGGAACAGAGGGATTGAGAGAGGGGACTGAATGGGCAACAGAGGGATAGAGAGAGGGAACTGACTGGGGAACAGAGGGATAGAGAGAGGGGTCAGACTAGGGGAACAGAGGAATAGAGAGAGGGGACAGTCTGGGGAATAGAAGGATAGAGAGAGGGGACAGACTGGGGAACAGAGGAATAGAAAGAGGGAAATGAATGGGCAACAGAGGGATAGAGAGAGGGGACAGACTGGGGAACAGAGGGATAGAGAGAGGGGACAGACTGGGGAACATAGGAATAGAGAGAGGGGACAGACTGTGGAACAGAGGGAAAGAGACAGGGACAGCCTGGGGAACAGAGGGATAGAGAGTGGGGACAGACTGGGTAACAGAGGGATAGAGAGAGGGGACAGACTGGGGAACAGAGGGATAGAGAGATGGGACAGAATGGAGAACAGAGGGATAGAGAGAGAGGACAGACTGGGGAACAGAGGGATAGAGCGAGGGGACAGACTGGGGAAGAGAGGGATAGGGATAGGGGGACAGACTGGGGACCAGAGGGATAGAGAGAGAGGACAGACTTTGGAACTGGGGGATAGATAGAGGGGACTGACTGGGGAACAGAGGGATAGAGAGAGGGGACGGACTGGGGAACAGAGGGATAGAGGGAGGGGACAGACTGGGGAACAGAGGGATAGAGTGAGGGGACAGACTGGGGAACAGAGGAATAGAGAGAGGGGACAGACTGGGGAACAGAGGGATAGAGAGAGTGGACAGACTGGGCAAAAAAGTGATAGAGAGAGAGAGGACAGACTGGGGAACAGAGGGATAGAGAGAGGGGACAGACTGTGGAACAGACGGATAGAGAGAGGGAACAGATTGGGGAACAGAGGGATAGAGAGAGGGGACAGACGGGGGAACAGAAGGATAGAGAGAGGGGACAGAGTGGGGAACAGAGAGATAGAGAGAGGGGACAGACTGGGGAACTGAGGGATAGAGAGAGGGGACAGACTGGGGAACAGAGGGATAGAGAGAGTGGACAGACTGGGGAACAGAGGGATAGAGAGATGGGACAGACTGGGGAACAGAGGGATAGAGAGAGAATACAGACTGGGGAACAGAGGGATAGAGCGAGGGGACAGACTGGGGAAGAGAGGGATAGGGATAGGGGGACAGACTGGGGAACAGAGGGATAGAGAGAGGGGACAGACTGGGGAACAGAGGGATAGAGAGAGAGGACAGACTTTGGAACTGGGGGATAGATAGAGGGGACTGACTGGGGAACAGAGGGATAGAGCGAGTGGACAGACTGGGGAAGAGAGGGATAGGGATAGGGGGACAGACTGGGGAACAGAGGGATAGAGAGAGGGGACAGACGGGGGAACAGAGGGATAGGGAGAGTGGGGACAGACTGAGGAACAGAGGGATAGAGAGAGGGGACAGACTGGGGAACAGAGGGATAGGGAGAGTGGGGACAGACAGAGGAACAGAGGGATGGAGAGAAGGGACAGAAGGGGGAACAGAGTGATAGAGAGAGGGGACAGACTGGGGAACAGAGGGATAGAGAGAGGGGACAGACTGGGGAACTGAGGAATAGAGAGAGGGGACAGACTGGGCAACAGAGGGATAGACAGAGGGGACGGACTGGGGAACAGAGGGATAGAGAGAGGGGACAGACTGGAGAACAGTGGGATAGAGAGAGGGGACAGACTGGGGAACAGAGGGGTAGAGAGAGGGGACAGACTGGGGAACAGAGGGATAGAGAGAGGGGACTGACTGGGGAACAGAGGGGTAGAGAGAGGGGACAGACTGGGGAACAGAGGGATAGGGAGAGGGGACAGACTGGGGAACAGATGGATAGAGAGAGGGGACAGACTGGGGAACAGAGCGATAGAGAGAGGGGACAGACTGGGGAACAGAGGGATAGAGAGAGGGGACAGACTGGGGAACAGAGGGATAGAGAGAGGGGACAGACTGGGGAACAGAGGGATAGTGAGAGGGGACAGACTGGGGAACAGAGGGATGGAGAGAGGGGACAGACTGGGGAACAGAGAGATAGAGAGAGGGGACAGACTGGGGAACAGAGGGATATAGAGAGGGGACAGACTGGGGAACAGAGGGATAGAGAGAGGGGACTGACTGGCGAACAGAGGGATAGAGAGAGGGAACAGACTGGGGAACAGAGGGATAGAGAGAGGGGACAGACTGGGGAACAGATGGATAGAGAGAGGGGACAGACTGGGGAACAGAGCTATAGAGAGAGGGGACAGACTGCGGAACAGAGGGATAGAGAGAGGGGACAGACTGTGGAACAGAGGGATAGAGAGAGGGGACAGACTGGGGAACAGAGGGATAGAGAGAGGGGACAGACTGGGGAACAGAGGGATAGAGAGAGGGGATTGACTGGCGAACAGAGGGATAGAGAAGGAACAGACTGGGGAACAGAGGGATAGAGAGAGGGGACAGACTGCGGAACAGAGGGATAGAGAGAGGGGATTGACTGGCGAACAGAGGATAGAGAGATGGAACAGACTGCGGAACAGAGGGATAGAGAGAGGGGGACTGACTGGGCAACAGTGGGATAGAGAGAGGGGACAGACTGGGGAACAGTGGGATAGAGAGAGGGGACAGACTTATGGACAGAGGGATAGAGAGAGGGGACAGACTGGGGAACAGAGGGATAGAGAGAGAGGACAGACTGGGGAACAGAGGGATAGAGAGAGAGGCAACAGACTGGGGAACAGAGGAATAGAGAGAGAGGCAACAGACTGGGGAACAGAGGGATAGAGAGAGAGGCAACAGACTGGGGAACAGAGGAATAGAGAGAGGGGACAGACTGGGGAACAGGGGGATAGAGAGAGGGGACAGACTGGGGAACAGAGGGCTAGAGAGTGGGAACAGACTGGGGAACAGAGGGATAGAGAGAGGGTCAGAATGGGGAACAGAGGGATAGAGAGAGGGGACAGACTGGGGAACAGAGGGATAGAGAGAGGGGACAGACTGGGGAACAGAGGGATAGAGAGAGGGGACAGACTGGGGAACAGAGGGATAGAGAGAGGGGACAGACTGGGGTACAGAGGGATAGAGAGAGGGGACAGACTGGGGAACAGAGGGATAGAGAGAGGGTCAGAATGGGGAACAGAGGGATAGAGAGAGCGGACAGACTGGGGAAGAGAGGGATAGAGAGAGGGGACAGACTGGGGAACAGAGGGATAGAGAGAGGGGACAGACTGAGGAACAGACGGATAGAGAGAGAGGACAGACTGGGGAACAGACGGATAGAGAGAGACGACAGACTGGGGAACAGAGGGATAGAGAGAGGGGACAGACTGGGGAACAGAGGGATAGAGAGAGAGGACAGACTGGGGAACAGAGGGATAGAGAGAGTGGACAGACTGGGGAACAGAGGGATAGAGCGCGGGGACAGACTGGGAAACAGAGGGATAGAGAGAGGGGACAGACTGGGGAACAGAGGGATAGAGATAGGGGACAGACTGGGGAACAGAGGGATAGAGACAGGGACAGACTGGGGAACAGAGGGATAGAGAGAGGGTACAGACTGGGAAACAGAGGGATAGAGAGAGGGGACAGACTGGGGAACAGAGGGATAGAGAGAGGGGACAGACTGGGGAACAGAGGAATAGAGAGAGGGGACAGACTGGGGAACAGGCGGTTAAAGAGAAAGGACTGAATGGGGAACAGAGGAATAGAGAGAGGGTACAGACTGGGAACAGAGGGATAGAGAGAGGGGACAGACTGGGGAACAGAGGGATAGAGAGAGGGTACAGACTGGGAAACAGAGGGATAGAGAGAGGGGACAGACTGGGGAACAGAGGGATAGAGAGAGGGGTCAGACGAGGTGAACAGAGGAATAGAGAGAGGGAACAGACTGGGGAAAAGAGGGATAGAGAGTGGGGACAGACTGGGGAAAAGAGGGATAGAGAGAGGGGACAGACTGGGAAACAGAGGGATAGAGAGAGGGGACAGAATGGGGAACAGAGGGAGAGAGAGAGTGGGGACAGGCTGAGGAACA
>NW_027597100.1:0-102791 GCF_964194155.1 Cetorhinus maximus
AGTGAAACAAAAAGTCAAATACAGATATACAGTTCAAACTAAAACTATAAAACAAACAATCCTAGCACCTACAAGAAACATTATAACATCCCTTAACAATCTCCATTCCCTAAAATGTGTGACATTCACTGAATCTTCATGTCAATCGGTGAAATTTCCAGTTATGTCCACTACTCGCTTCCTCATCTCCTTCTTCCTTTATTATAGATTCCGTGACTTCACCAACAAAGAGGCCCGAGAAAGAATCGATGAAAGAATCTGTTGGAATTTCACCCTCTATTTCTCCGAAGTCTTCAAGCTCAGGTAACTGCAAAGTGGGGTCGTTCCGAAAGGAATTCTTCACTTAATTTGACTCCAGGATTATTCACTCCAATACATTACTCAATCTATTCCAGAGCGAATGTGTAATAGTGTCAGAGGACAATGCATGTAATATTACGTTAAACAAGAAGTTGGTGACGAAGGGGAGTGGGCTGTACTGGCTGAGGGGAGTGGGATGCAGTGACAGAGGGAAATGGGATGCAGTGATTGAGTGGGTTGTTATGTGGTGATTGAGCAAAGTCTGAAACAGCGACTGAGGGGAGTGGGTTGTAGTGGCTGAGGGGAGAGGGATATAGTGACTGTGGGGAATGGGATGCAGTGATTCAGGGGATTGGTATGTCATGACTGAGCCGAGTGTGATGCAGCGACTGAGGGGACTGGTACGTAGTGGATCCGAGTGTTGGACGCACTGAGTAAGGGGAGTGGGATGGCATTACATTGGGAGATGGGATGCAGGAACTATAGGGCTGAGCTGGAGTGAGTGAGGGAGGAGGGTTGTTGTGAATGGGATGTGGGATTTAGTGGCTAAGTTGAGTGGAATAAAGTGATTGAGAGGAGTATGGTTTAATGACAGGAGGGAGTGGGAGGTCGTGACTGAGGGGACTTGGAGTTAGTTACTGGGGTACAACAAGGAAAGAAAGAGCACAGTGACCTTGGCCGGTTTCAAATTTTCCATTTGATGACGTCAATCATCCCTAAATATTACTACCAATTAAATGGTCTCCTGAGGTGATATGCGCACTTAAATCTCCCATGTCTCCTTACTTCACTGCAGGCACAGGGACAACACCAACTCCGGAATCTGAGGAGCAGTCCACTCTAAAATCCACTCTCCACGAATCTAGTAGGCCAAAAGGATCTGATATATCAGGTATCAGTTTTGTGGAGGTTACCCGCAGAAAACCTTCAGAAAAAAATGATCGCTGAAATCTGGTACAGAAGTGTGCGGGATGTACTGACTGAGGGGAGAGGGATGTAATGACTGAGGGGAGTGGGATGTTGTTACTGAGGGGAGTAGGAGGTACAGAATGAGGGGAGGTGGAATTCATTTATTGAGGCGAGCGGGCAATGTGACTGACGCCAGTGGGATGTAGAGACTGATGTCTGTGTGAATCAGTGACTAAGGGGAGTGGGCAGGAGTGAATTAGAGTAGTTGAATGTAGTGACTGAGAGGATCGGGAAGCAATGACTGAGGTCATATTGATGTTGTGACTGAGGGGAATTGGAGGTAACTCATGAGGGGAGGGGCATGGAGTGACTGTGAGGAGTGAGATGCAGTGACTTAGGGGAACGGGACATGGTGACTCAGGGGAGTGGGATGTAGTGACTGAGGGAAGTGGGATGCAGTGAATGAGGGGAGTGGGAAGCAGTGACTGATGAGACTTGGACTTAGTGACTGGGGTACAGCCATTAGTGACGGAGCAGAGTGATTTTGGCGAGCGTCAGGCTGTATGATAATAGGTGAATCATTATCTAAGCTGTCCTACAAATTAAATGATCTCTTGAGGTGATACACGCACATCAATCTTCCATGTTTCCTTCCTTCACTGCAGATCCAGGGACAACGCCAACTCCGGAATCTGAGGAGAACTCGACTCGAAAATCCGCTCTCCCTGAATCAACTAGTCCAAAAGAATGTGAAACATCAGGTATCTGTTTGGAGGACATATACCACAGAAAATCTTCACACAACATGACCACTGAAAACTGGAACTGAAGGGTGCAGGGTGTCCTGACTGAGGGATGCAGGATGTAGTGAGTGGAGGGAGCGGGATGTTGTGACTGAGGGGAATGAGGCCAAGTAAATGAGGGCAGTGAGATTCAGTGAGTGATGGAATGGAATGTCGTGGTTGAGGGTTCTGGGGGTAGTGAATCAAAGGAGTGGGATGTAGTGACTGGGAGGTGTGGCGGACAGTGACTGAGGTGATTGAGGTGTACTGAATGAGGCGAGTGGGAATCAGTGACTGACAGAAGTGGAATGTAGTGTTTGAGGGGTGTCGGATGCAGAACTGAGGGGAGAGGGATTTACAGACTGAGGGGAGTGAAATGCCTGACTCCTGGGAGTGGCAGCAGTGACTGAGGGAGGGCAGATGCATTGACTGAGGGGTGTGGACGGATGTGAATGAGGGGAATGGAAAGTAATGATTGAGGCGAATGGGACCCAGTGACTGAGGGGAGTGCGATGGCATGGCTGAGGGGATGGGATGTTGAATTGAGGGGATTGAGGCGCATTTACTGCGGGGAGTAGGACGAAGTGAATGAGTGGAGTGGGAAGTAGTGCCTGAGTCGAGAGGGATGCAGCAACTGAGGGGAGTCGGACGCCGTGGCTGAGCCGAGTGGGATGTATGATTGAGGGGAATGGGACACCTTGAGGATGTAGTGACTGAGGGGTGTGACATTTTATACTGAGGGCATGGGGTGTAGTTACTGAGAGGGTGTGAGACACAGTAACAGACGACCATGGGATGCACTGAATGAAGGGAGGGGTTTGTGGTGAATGAGGAGGGTGGGAGGTAGCGAATCAGGGGAGGGGATGTAGAGATTGAGGCGAGTAGCACGCATTCACTGAGGGCAGTGGGGGCACGTGGTTCAGGGGAGCGGGATGAATGGCTGAGGGGAGTGGATTGCAGTGATTGAGGGCAGTGGGATGCAGCGACTGAGGGGCGTGGAATTTAGCGGTTGAGTAAAGTGGGATTTACCGAATGAGGGCTGGGGGATGTTTTGAATGAGCCCAGTGAAAGACAGTAACTGAGGGCAGCGGGACATAATGACTGACGGTAGTGGGACGCAGTTACTGAGGATAATGGCACGCAGTGACTGAGGAGATTGGGATGCAGTGACTGAGGGGAGTGGGATGCAGTGACAGCGGGGAGTGGGACGCAGTGACTGAGGGGAGTGGGTAGAATGGACTGCGGGGTGTGGGATGCAGTGACTGAGGGTAGTGGGATGCAGTGAGTGAGGTGCAGTGTTGAGTTGTGTGGGACGCAGTGACTGAGGGGATTTGAGCGTAGTGAGTATGGGGAGTGGCACGCAGTGAATAAGGGGAGTGAGATGCATTGAGTCAATACATTTGAATTCAGTGATTGTGGTATTTTGCGTAATTTGCCTCATGTGGCTCCTTTTCTCTCTTCCTTCATTTTCCATTCACATCTCTTCACTCTCACACTTGTTTCAATCTCTCCTCTCTTACTCGAGTTGTTCGCTGCTTGTTCTCATCCTCCTGTTCCCCACTCCAATCTGAAGTTTTAGCTTGGCTGGTTTCTGCCCGAATTTGGAGATTTTTGGTCCGGCCAGTTCATTTCTCAGTTGAGATGTAGATGATCTGTAGTTGAGGATTTCTGACGAATCCCCTGGTGAGTAATGGTCCAGATTGATTCGCTGTGGTGAAGCAGTGATGTCAGGTTATTCAGTAAGTGTGCATGTGCAGAACAGAACGAATAGGAGCAGGAGAAGACCATTCGGCCCCTCAGCCTGCTCCCCCATTCAATACGCTCATGGCGGATCTTGGGATTCAACTGCACTTTCCTGCCCGCTCCCCATATCCCTTGATCTCTTGAGGCACCAAAACTCTGCCTTTCTCAGTATTAAAATTAATTGCAGGAAGCCATTCCTGGCACTGGTCAATCATTCCTAATCGCTGTAAAATCCCTATACTTTCGGGATGTGCTTTTAGGGAAATAAATATTCGGCCCTTTCCCGCTGTGCCCTATGTGTGACTCCAGATCCACAGCAATGTGACTGACTCCTCACTGTCCTCTGAAATGGCCGAGGCAGACACTCAGTTGTATCCAGCCGCTAGAGAGAAGGGAGACCAGACTGACTGCAGCGCTTCACGAAGGCGCCTGCCAACCACCTTCTCAAGTTCAGTTATGGATGGATAGTAAATGCTGGCCTTGCCCGCAATGCAGACATACAACAAATTAAAACAAAACAAAACCGTAGAATCGCTTTGTGTGAAATCATTGGAAATAAAGGCTGCAACTTTGGAAATATTTTTTGAGCCTCTATGTCACTCTGTGCCTCTGTGTCAATCGTGGCTTCAACTCTCTGTCTCTCTCTGTCGCATTCTCTGTTTCTTCCTCCGTCTGTCTTTCCCTCTTTCACAGATTTTTATGCTGATACATGTATAATATTTATGTACTCTCCCTACCTGCCACTCTCCCTCTCCCCCTTTGTTGCTCCATCTCTTTATGTCTCTGTGACTCTCCTCATCTCTCTTTTTCTAGAGTTCTCACTTTTGTCTCACTCTGTCTCTCACTCCCTCTGTCTATCACTTTACCTCACCCTCTCTATCTATCTCTTTTTCCCTCTGTCCGACTGGCTTCCTCTGCATTTTCCGTTCTTTTTCTCGCAGCCTCTGTTCTCCCCAATCACTCTCTCAGATTTTCGCTTCTCCAACAACACCCACCTTGCCCTCTCCTGTCTCTCCCTCCCTCTCTCTATCCCTCGTTCCATGACTCGCTTCCTTTCTCCCTCTCTCTCTGTTTCTCCAACTCTCTCTCTCTCTCTCTGTTTCTCTCTATAGATCTTTCTATCTATCATTCTATCGACCTCTGTATCTCTCTTTCTTCCTCTCTGTTTCTCTGTACACCTCTCCGTCTCTCTCTTTCAGTCTCTCTCTTTCTGCCTTTCTTTCCTTCCTCTCTTAATTTTTCTCTCTCTGTCTCGCACTCTGTCTCTCTCTCTTCATCTCACCCTCTCTTTCTGACTCGCTCTCTCTCCCTGTCTGTCTTCCTATCTATCTATCCGTCCCCCCGCTCTTTCTCTCTCTCTCTCAATCTCATTCTCTCCTAAAAGACGTAAACACGGGACGTAAATGATATAAGGAAAGCTGACAAGGAGCTGACAGTGAAGAGAAAGGTTGGAGAATGATAATACTGAAAGGGCAGAACTGAGATCAGATGGAATGAGATGAAGAGAGGTATGGAGAGAGGGAGAGTGGAATTATGGGTGTGTATAACCTGTTCATGTTCTTACTGTTGTGTTTAGATGGTAAGTACAAGACGATTCGAGTGATGGTCACTTCAGTGAGAGGGCTCAATGAAGAGAGCGCGAAGGATATCATTATGGATCGGGTGAGAGACTGCACTGCACTCAGGACAAACATGAGAAGCCCCAGATAATCCCTTTCACAAACTGTAATCACTGATCATGAACTTCCCCCTCATATAACTGTCCCAATTTACCCTTTGGATATTCTCCTCTCATTTGACCAGAAAGTGAACTCGACCAGCCATATTAACACTGTGGCTACAAGGATAGGTCAGAGGCTGGGAATCCTGCGGCACGTAACTCACCTCCTGACTCCCCAAAGCCTGTCCATAATCTACAAGGCACAAGTCAGGTGTTGATAGAATACTCCCCACTAGCCTAGATGTGTGAACTCCCACAACACTTGTGAAGCTCGAGACCATCCAGCGCAAAATAGCCCCGCATGATTGGCACCCCATCCACAAACATACACTCCCTCCACCACCGACACACAGTAGCAGCAGTGTGTACCATCTACAAGATGTTCTGCATGAATTGACCAGGGCTGCTTCGACAGCACGTTCCAATCAAAAGACCACTACCATCGGGAAGGACAAGGACAACAGACAGATGTGAACACCACCACCTGAAAGCCCTCATTCCATGAATGATTAAAAAGGAGATAATTCTCATGATCGATCCTTCTCTCACACATCCAGTCATTCTGCCCAATTCCTCCCTTGCTTGTGACATCCATCCGTCATTTCTTCTGTTTTCCGCAGCTCCAGAAGGATCAATGTTTAATCGGCTTGAAGCGGGAAGACATTCAGTGCTCAGGTGTGGACCCACCGGAACCGTGAAAGAGATGGAGAGTGTCACCGAGCAGCCGTAATCCCGTCTCTATCTGTTTTACATACTCGCTCGATAGCGGCTATGCTTTATCTTCAGCTTCTTTAACATAATGATTCTGTCAGCAATGTGATCATCTGCAGCTAGACATGTGTGATTCTGATACCGCTATTGATTCAGCTCCAAACTGCTAGAGTGGGGGAGTTATTCAGCCTTTGCTTTGTTAAATAGAGGATGAGTCCCTTTTTTTAAATTAGTGAGCTCTGGTCAGTCTGAAGCCAGACTGATCCTCAGCGCCAGCCCGTTTCAGCAATGAAGTGATCTCTTGTTTAATGAGGCCTTTCGATCAAAGATCTCCCACTGTGTGCAGGTCCTAAAGCTTCATCAACCTGTCAGCACTGAGAACGGGCACAGGGACAACAGAGAGTCCCTTTTTAAAGGTCAGTCTCTGGGAAGATATGGTGTTTTTAATCAACGCTTCTATGGAATGGGGGAATAATTTGGTGCTGGGCTTTGCAGAATCAGATATAAACTCACAAGTCAAGTTTTTTAATGGATATAAGAATGATTTTGTGTTACATTAGCGGTGTTAGACCTGCTGTGTAAATTTAAGTTCATGTTGAAGTGATTGAAAGTAAATGTAAGGGGAGCAGCTGAATTAACTGAAGTTACAGAAAAGAGGTGGATTGAATGAAATTTCCCTGATCAGCATTTTATTCTGTGGAAGTGATAAGTCTGTTTTCTAACACATTTTCACTGACGACCATCAATAGAAATGTTGTGAAATGGTACATTGACCCTACAGGTCAGCAGTAAGGGCTTCCATTGATGGACAATCAGACAAGGAAATCTCTCAGTTAGAAAGGCATCAGTGAAGCGGCAGAATGCAATGAGCATTACAATTGCAAAGGATTGAGTGGCTGAATACTGAGTTTACAACTGGAACACGCTTGAGTCTGTGATAATCCGCTTTGAAGGGAAATCTGGATGTTTTTGTACTATGTGTGTAATGGTTGTTACTTCGATTTCGTGCTTAATAAACTCCTGAAAGCTTAACCTGAACGTTTTAAGAAGCTTATTTTTTTACTGGATCTTCTGAAGTATTACTGCCTCTCTTTCTCTATAAGGGCTGCTCACTAAGTGGTGAGGCTCAGCATCAGACAGGATGGGAGTGTAAGTGATTAGTTGATTCCACATTCCCAGCGCCCAGGTTCCAAGGCTTTTCTCAAACCCATTTACTGCCGTGTAATTAAAGTGATACAACCCCAGCCTCTGCTGGCCCCTCACCGCCAAAACAGGCGCTGGTCTTTGCCAGTTTCAGAGAATACTGCATGATTGCCTCTGGAAGCAGTTTGATGAAGTTAGAATATTGAACAATGCTGAAAAGGGTTGAAATTTGCAGCACTGTGCGCAGTTCACTAGGGTGGTGCATTCACTCTTTTACCACCAGATCCTGTACATGAACTCTCTCCTCATTCCACAATGGAAATATTGGCTGGAGATGGTAGTTTTGGATTATTCCAGACTGCAATGTGCACATCTGGTACAGTTATCAGACCCTAATCCCTATTCTGTAATTCCTCTGCAATACATGATCAATGATTAACCGTTACAAAATGCATCTTGCTAAAATTTTCTATAAGTTTTCAATAAAGTTTTCAACGTTTCTCACACTGATTCTTTTCAAAAGGAAAATATTTTTCAAGCACAAACAATATCGAAAAATTATTGCTGCATTTATTTTTATAAGAACCCCACCGTGCTCACATACCCTCTCCCCCATCTTCCTGCGTTAACTCACTCTTCGCCAGTGAACCTGTGTCAGGAGCAAGATTTCCCAGTTTACCTGGCATGGCATTCCCTCTTCCTCTTCTTGTTTCCCCGCAATTCGGCGGTGGCAATTGTTCTCACCCTCACCCCCACCCCCCACCCCCACATCTAGGCTCCAAATTGTTAGGAGACTGGAGGAAGGCAGCTGCCACCAGGATTGTTACTAGGCCGTTGTCCGACCAGTGACCATAAAGGCAGTTACGAGTTTAGCTCTGTACCCATAGAGAGAGGGACATCTTCACTCTGTTTCCAGAGTCAGAGTCTCTGCTCCCACGTCTGCCAATAGAGCCAGAAGGAATTCTGCGCTTCGCATTAACAGTGACAGGCCCTGCCCTCACTGACATCAGAGCGACGGGCCCATTCCCTCTCTGTTACCATAGCAAAGCCACCTGCCTCAATGTCCCCCTAGCAGAAGAGTCCTCCCCGCTCTCTAATCATAGTCACAGGCTCCACCATCCCCCCGTCACCAGAGCGATAGGCAGCAGCCCGCTCTGTCGCGACAAGGACACATCCTGTCCCCCATATTTTACAATAGGGGCAGGACCGGTCCCCACTGTGTCACAACAGAGGCAGCTCACCGCCCCGCTGGAAGAGAAAAATCAAATGGTAAAATGGTGGAAACTCTCAGTGATTAATTTCTTCAAATCCTCAAAAGCATCGAAGACTTGGAGTAAAGGCAAACTTCAAAACATTCTTCAACTTCTGCCTCAACCTTGTATGGATCACGGCCTAAATCCCAGTGTTTGTGCAGCAACTCAGGAGCTGCTGCATGAAGCCCAATTCTCGAAAAAGAGTCACCCATCAATACAGGACCAGGCATCATATAAAATATCTGCCTGCATATAGAAAACACTCAACATCGTTCACAACTGGATGAATTTGGCCGAGATAACGAATAGTAAATTGATGGATTTCTTCCGACTCTCCATCTCTGGGTCTCTGGGACTCTCCCCACTGCTGTGAGCGCGGAGTCTCCTGCGGCTTCTGCTGCTCACTAAAATGTGTCTGACGGTGAGAACATTGAGCAGCAGAATCAGGACAAATGGGACACAGGGGTTAAAAATGTGATGGGTAATTTCTATAGGTACCCAGGCCCTAGAGACTGAAATTAGAAAGTCAAAATACAAAACCATGGACAGTTCATTAGCAAATAACAATATGATAGCATAAAATATCAGAAAACATTAATTACCAAGCTCAGCACAGTCACTGTTCCTCGAACCACGAACCATTTTCTCAGTGCAATGTTTACTTTTCAACTTCTGGCAACAAATGGCCACGAACAGTTCCAAGGTCAAAGAGACGGTGAACCAGCCAGAATAGCCAGTGGCTTCATAAAGCAGGACAGCATGAATATTACATACAGGCATGGCCCTGCAGGAAATTAAAATATTCCCAATAAACAATTGGAACGTGTCTCAATATCAGGTCGACAATAATGACCAGTAGATCTGCTGATGCCAGGGACACCAGGTATCGAATGACACATTTGGAAAGGCCACAATTTCTCTGAATTAAGATCACAATCGTCAATATGTTTACTATAAGGAAGAGTGAAAATAATGGAATTATATACAAGCTTAATTTAAAAAAAAATGTTTGCCTGAAGGCGCTGAATGTTCCACTATGTTGCTGCATCTAGTGAAGTGTTGAAACTACTGTATTCGCACTAATAAACTGTAATGTATGTTACATGGTGAAAGACAAAAGAGTTGAAATATGATACTGAAATTGCATAACTCGATGATAATCATCATCCTGTTGTCTCTGTTTTCCTGAACTGGGTGAAACTATTTGCAATCGCGAAACACTTATATATTTGATGGAGATGAGTAATTCAGTTAAACATTGTTTGTGGAATTAATGACCGTACATAGTGAGACGTACCAGGGACGCCACTAATAGCGAGGAATGGATAGCAACCCGCTTAAATAAACTGGAGTGGCCAATAGATCCGGCGTTTCAATGACATCCAATCAAAATATGAATTAAGTTCACAAAGCACAGGCGATAAACTCCTGCTCATTGCTGTAACATTCCATTTTATAATTCTCAGATTCTAATCCATTGCTGTAACATTCCAATCCATTGTTCTCAGATTCCGATCCATCGTTGTACAATTCCAATCTATTTTTATCAGATTCTCATCCATTGTTGTAACATTCCAATCTATTGTTCTAAGATTCTGATCCATTGTTTTAATATTCTGAGGGTTTTAAGAGACTGAGAGTTTTTGAGGAGTGGGATAGTGTATAGAGAGGATTGAGAAGGAGAAAATAGGGCTAATGTAGGAGTTGATCAATAATAAATAAGGGTTTTGATATAACCAATGCAATACATATGCCAGGGCACACTTTCTAGAGTATTGAAAAACAATATATTTTCATTGATAGAGATTCAGATTTTACAAAATTCAGAAATGCAGACCAAAAGATGTGTAAATTTTTAAGACTTGGTGAAGCCTTAGCTAAAGTATTGTGTATCTTTCCGGTGAGCCCATTTCAGGAAGGATGTCAAGGCCTTGGAGAGGCTGCAAGAGAGGAATTTTACTGGAATTGCAGCAGGGGTGAGAGGCTTGAATTAGGTGGAGAGAATTAAGGGGAGGTTTAAAAGATACATTAAAATTCATGAAGTGATTTGTTGCAGTAAATAACGAGTGAACCTAGAATTAGTGTCAGTGACGAGCAGAGATTTAAAATGATTGACAAAGAAGCAGAGATGGGATAAACAGTTGTTGGCGGAAGAAGTCAGGGATTTTCAGCCTGAAAGACTGGTGGAGGCAGATGGACACATAACCTTCAAAATAGAATTGCACGTGTACAGACAGTGGAAATTTGCTCATCTAATGGAGGGGAGGAGAGAACGATTGATTTTATTGGCCTTGGAAAATGTAGTATCACACACTTAATATTGAACACTAAGAACAACACGGGCCCTGAGACGAATAAGAGGCCATTAATTTATTACTGACAGGATAGACATGTTGCCTCTCCCGCTGCTGTATGATTCGATGACTGAGTGCCTACAGTGGCCATCGGAAGCCAGAGGCCTAACAAAGGCCAGAGGCCCTTATGTCATGGTTACACTTGTCTTGAACAGTTTCTTTGTGCCAGAGGCTGATCTTACTTATACGGTAATGAATAAAGAGCAGAAGCAATTGCACCCAGCAACAACTGCAGTCTCCCAAACAGATCAAACCCGTGAAACAAACATAGGCCCCGAATCTAATGAATACCCTGAAAATAATGCAGAAATGAGACCATTACAGGCCCCGGTAATGATTCAGACTGTGAATCGAATACAGACCCTGTGACTATTGCAGGACCTCAAACTACACCAGGCCTTGAAGTTAACACACGCCCTGAAACTAATTGGTCATCGCCGACTGTCCCTGGATTCTAGGGTTACATCTGCTCGGACTCCAGAGTATCTGCCATTGTCACCGTGTGGGTGAAGAGGCTGATTCTTGACCTGCAGATCTCTGGGCGCATGAGGCAGGGCGACACGCGAGGCACTGCCCTAGAGTACTACGTTGTTCCACTGCCTTCCCTTCTCTGCTGCCGCTCTGCCTCATCATTAAGCCGGTAAGGCACGAAACGCAATGCAGCTTGATGGACAAGATGTTGCCATTCTGATCGATTGGGAACAAGCTCCTGCCACTCATTGCCTTCAATGCTGCCACGCTTTGCAGGGAATTTCAGAGCTCCTTTGTAGTTTCCTTTGTCTTCGCCTGCAATAGTGATCATTTGGGAGATCAGAAAACAGGCCCTTGCTGGGGGATGACATTTCCATAAAACAGATAGAGGATCCTATCCATCGTAGTATCTGAGTCCCACACGTTGCCTATATTTCTGTCCATGTATCAATCTCTGTATCTCTAAACATGCTTTCCCTGCATCTCCCTCGGAGCCTCTGAGTCCAGTGCCATCACTCCCCTTCCGCTTCCTCTCTCTATGCCCTGCCCTGTCCCTCTCACCCTGTCTCTTTCCCTGCCCCTGCTTCTCTGTGCCACTCTTTCCATTTCACTATCAGTTACTGTCCAAGCCTATTGCTTTCTTTCACTGTTTTCTCACCCTAACTCTCTGTGTGTGGCAACATCTCTCCCTCTCTCTGTCTGATTTTTTACCTGCCTGACACTCCCTATTTCTGTCTCTCTCACTCCCTTTTGCTCTCTCTATTTTTATCTGGCACTTTCTTTCTATCTGTCTCCCTGCATCCCATTGACTCCCTGTTTCTCCAATGCCGCTCTACCTTATTGTTTCTGTCACTCTTTGTTTCTGTTTTCAGTCTCCTCCGCTGTCTGTCTCTCTCCCTTTCTCTGTCCCTTTCCTTAATCTCTGTCTATTCCTTAGAAACATTTTTTTCTGCCTGTTTTACTTCTTTGTTTCTGCCCTCTGCTGTTTCACTGTGTCTGTCTGGTTTACTCAAGCTGCCTTGGTCACTCTGTCTCTATTTCACTTTCTGCGTCTCTCTCTCTCTCTCACTCCATCTCCCCATGACTCTGTCTCAATCTCTCTCTCTTTGTCTCACACACGCTATCCTTATCTCTATCTTTCTCTCAAACACGCACACTATCTTTGTCTCCCTCAGGCACTGAATTTATGACAATCCATGTATCTAATAAAGCCACTTAGCCTTAAAATAATGTACAATCTCACCTGAAGACCAGGCGTAACTAAATCAGACCCTGAATCTAAAACAGATTCTAATACAGACTCTTACACCAGCGCAGAACCTGAGCCTGAAAGAGACCCGGTAACTCTAACAGTCCCTGAAGTAAATACCGAGTTTCAAATCACATATTTTCGCCTTCTTCCAACAAGCTCGTATATACCCTCTCCCGGTCGAACTTAAATATTCACCCCACCTTCGCCCTGGTGTACCTGGTAAACCTCCCCTCTCACCCATTGTAGCAGTTCCCATCCTCCTGTGTACCTGATCTATCAGATATTCACCCTGTGTATGGAGTAAATCTGTCCCCTTGTGTAACTTATATATCACAGTGTTCTTTCTCTGCAGCTTTTATAAATCTCCCTTTCTGCATTATCTCCCTCTCCAAGGGTGCCGAGAAAACTTGATGCTAACTCGGTCAGTCAAGTCTATCTCTAACGATGCGTGTACCTCTTCTATCTAACTCCCTGCCCCAGTGTACAGGATATAACCCCCACCCCACGCGCAATGTGCAGCAAGTATATCTCCTTTCTCACTTGTGGACAAAGACCACCTCCCACCCGGAGCAGCTGGTATATCTCCCCTTAACGACGGATTCCTGTGATATCACCACTCATCCAATGTCCCTGAGATACCAGCCCCTAACTGTGCGTTTTCTGTTTGGACAACTTTCCTGGTTGCTACGGCGGCAGCAATGGGAGCGGTCACTTGTGACCCACGTGTTCGAGAGGGGCTTGTCCACTCAACTTGAAAAGGTGAGCGCTTTCCCCATAGCCACACCCACTAAATCACTGAACCGACAGGCCCCACCCAACCCTGACATCACAATGGCAGCACCCGCACGCACCCTGACAATGGAGCAACAGGCCCCGCCCCGCTCTGGCAATGAAGCAACAGGACCCGGCCCCGCTCTGACAATGAAGCAACAGGCCCCGCCCCGCTCTGACAATGAAGCAACAGGACCCGGCCCCGCTCTGACAATGAAGCAACAGGACCCGGCCCCGCTCTGACAATGAAGCAACAGGACCCGGCCCCGCTCTGACAATGAAGAAACAGGACCCGGCCAGGCTCTGACAATGAAGCAACAGGACCCGGCCAGGCTCTGACAATGAAGCAACAGGACCCGGCCAGGCTCTGACAATGAAGCAACAGGACCCGGCCCCGCTCTGGCAATGAAGAAACAGGACCCGGCCACGCTCTACAATGAAGCAACAGGACCCGGCCCCGCTCTGACAATGAAGCAACAGGACCCGGCCCCGCTCTGACAATGAAGCAACAGGACCCGGCCCCGCTCTGACAATGAAGAAACAGGACCCGGCCAGGCTCTGACAATGAAGCAACAGGACCCGGCCAGGCTCTGACAATGAAGCAACAGGACCCGGCCCCGCTCTGGCAATGAAGAAACAGGACCCGGCCACGCTCTACAATGAAGCAACAGGACCCGGCCCCGCTCTGACAATGAAGCAACAGGACCCGGCCCCGCTCTGATAATGAAGCAACAGGACCCGGCCCCGCTCTGACAATGAAGCAACAGGACCCGGCCCCGCTCTGACAATGAAGCAACAGGACCCGGCCCCGCTCTGACAATGAAGAAACAGGACCCGGCCAGGCTCTGACAATGAAGCAACAGGACCCGGCCAGGCTCTGACAATGAAGCAACAGGACCCGGCCCCGCTCTGGCAATGAAGAAACAGGACCCGGCCACGCTCTACAATGAAGCAACAGGACCCGGCCCCGCTCTGACAATGAAGCAACAGGACCCGGCCCGCCCAGGCGATGAAGCAACAGGACCCGGCCCCGCTCTGACAATGAAGCAACAGGACCCGGCCCCGCTCTGACAATAAAGCAAACAGGCTCCGCCCCGCTCTGACAATGAAGCAAACAGGCTCCGCCCCGCTCTGACAATGAAGCAAACAGGCTCCGCCCCCGCCCAGGCAATGGAGCAAAATGCCCGGCTCGGGTAAGACAATGAATCAAACGTCACCGCTGCGCGCTTATAGAATGGAGCAACAGGACACGCCTCCGCTCGGACAAAAAGGAATAGGCCCCGCTCCGCTCCGACAATGGAGCGTCAAGCCCCACCCCTGCTCTGACAAAAGAGCATGGGGCGCGGCCCAGATTCTGAAGATGGATCAAGAGACTCCGCCTCCGCTCTGATAATGGAGTAACAGGAACCAACCCTGTTCTGAAAATGGGGTATTATTCCCCGCCCCCTCTCTGACAACGGAGAAACAGGCCCCGCCCCCGCTCTGAAAACAGTGTAACAGGCCCCGCCCCCATCATGGCAATGGAGTAACATTCCACGGTCCCGCTCTGACATCGGGGTAGCAGGCCCCGTCCCCACTCTGACAACACAGCAACATGCCCGGCCCCCGTGCTGACAATGGAGCAACAGTTCCCGCTTCCTCTCTGACGCTGGAGAAACAGGCCGCGCCTCCGCTCTAACAATGGAGCAACAGGCCCCGCCTCTGCTCTGACAATTCAGGTACAGGCCCATGCATCCGCTCTGACAATGGAGCAACAGACCACCCTCCGCTCTGACAGAAGAGCATCATGCCCCGCTCCTGCTCTGATAAAAGAGCAGCGGGCGCAGCCACCGCTCTGACAATGGATCAACAGGCCCCGCTTCCGCTCTGACAATAGAGAAACAGGCCCCACCCAGCTCTGAAAACAAAGTTACTGGCCCCGCCCCCGGTATGGCAACAGAGAAACATGCCACGCCCCCGCTCTGTCAATGGAGTAACAGGCCCTGTCCCCACTCTAACAATAGAGCAACAGGCCCCGCCCCCGTGCTGGCAATGCAGGAACAGGCCACGCATTATCTCCGACAATGGATGAACAGGCATTTCTCTGCTCGACAATGGAGGAACAGGCCTTCCTCTGCTCTGACAAAAGATCATCATGCCCCACCCTGCTCTGAAAAAAAAGTTCCTCGCCCCACCCCCGGTATGGCAACAGTGAAACATGCCACGCCCCCGCTCTGTCAATGGAGCAACAGGCCCTGTCCCCACTCTGACAATACAGCAACAGGCCCCGCCCCCGTGCTGACAATGCTGTAACAGGCCCCGCATCCTCTCCGAAATGGTGCGAAAGGCCCCGCCTCTGCTCAACAATAGAGCAACAGGCCTTCCTCTCCTGTGACAAAAGAGCTTTATGCCCCGCCTCTGCTCTGACAAAATAGCATCGGGCGCAGCCCCGCCTCTGACAATGCATCAAGAGGCCCCGCCCCCGCTCTGACAATGAACTTACAGGCACCGCCCGCGCTCTGTCAATGGGGCTACAGGCCCCGCCCCCACTCTGACAATTGATCAACAGGCCCCGCCTCCGCTCTGACAATGGAGTAACAGGAACCACTCCCGCTCTGACAATGAAGTAACAGGAACTGGTCTCGCTCTGACAATGAAGTAACAGGAACTGATCCCGCTCTGACAATGAAGTAACAGGCCCCGCCCCCGCTCTTTCATGAGTGCTTCAGTCTCCGACCCGCTCTGGCAAAATAGCAAGAGGCCCCGCCTCCACTCTGACAATGGAGTAACAGGCAACGCCCCCGCTCTGACAATAGAGTAACAGGCAACGCCTCCTCTCTGACAACACAGTAACAGGTCACGTCTCCCCTCTGACAATCCAGGAACAGGCCCCGCCTCCGCTTCGACAATGGAACAAGAGACCCCGCCTCAGGTTCGAAAATGGAGCAATAGACCCGGGCTCTGCTCTGACAATGGAGCAACATGCCCCGCCTCCTCTCTGACAAAAAAGGAACAGGCCCCACGTCCGCTCCGACCATGGCGCAGCATGCCCAGCGTCCGATCTTTCAATGGAGCAACAGGCCCCGCCCCGCTCTGGCAAAAGAGCAACAGGCCCCGCCCCGCCCTTGCAAAAGAGCAACACGCCCCGCCCCACTCTGGCAAAAGAGCAACAGGCCTCGCTTCCGCGCTGACAAAAGAGCAACAGGCCCCGCTTCCGCGCAGACAAAAGAGCAACAGGCCCCGCTTCCGCGCTGACAAAATAGCAACAGGCCCCGCTTCCGCGCTGACAAAAGAGCAACAGGCCCCGCTTCCGCGCTGACAAAAGAGCAACAGGCCCCGCTTCCGCGCTGACAAAAGAGCAACAGGCCCCGCTTCCGCGCAGACAAAAGAGCAACAGGCCCCGCTTCCGCGCTGACAAAAGAGCAACAGGCCCCGCTTCCGCGCAGACAAAAGAGCAACAGGCCCCGCTTCCGCGCAGACAAAAGAGCAACAGGCCCCGCTTCCGCGCTGACAAAAGAGCAACAGGCCCCACTTCCGCGCTGACAAAAGAGCAACAGGCCCCAACTCAGCTCCGACCATGGAGCAGCATGCCCAGCCTCCGATCTGAGAATTGAGCAACAGGCCCCTCCCACGCTCTGACAATGGAGCAACAGGCCCCGCCCCGCTCTGGCAAAAGATCAACAGGCCCCGCCTCCGTTCTGACAATGAAGTAACAGGCCCCGCCCCCGCTCTGACAATGAAGTAACAGGCTCCGCCCGCGCTCTGACAATTGATCAACAGACCCCGTGTCCGCTCTGAGAATGAAGTAATAGGCCCCGCCCCCGCTCTGACAATGTAGTAACTGTCCCCGCCCGCGCTCAGACAATGGATTAACAGGCCCCACCTCCGCTCTGACATTGGAGTAACATGACCCGCCCCTGCTATGACAATCGAGCAACAGGTCCCATCCCCGCTCTGACAACGTAGCAACTGTCCCCGCCCCTGCTATGACAAAAGAGCATCCGGCGCAGCCCCAGCGCTGACAATGCATCAAAAGGCCCATGCTGCGCACTGACAGTGGAGTAACAGGCCCGCCCCCGCTCTGACATTTGATAAACTGTCCCCGCCCCCGCCCTGTCACTGGAGCAACAGGCCATGCCCCCTCTGTGATAATTGATCAACAGGCCCCGCCTCCGCTCTGGCAATGCAGTAACAGGCAACAGAGTATCTGGTCACATCTCCGCTCTAACAATATAGGAACAGGCCCCGCCTCCGCTTCAAAAATGGAGCAAAATGCCCCGCCTCCGTTCTGAAAATGGAGCAACCGGCCGCGCCACCCCTCTGACACTGAAGCAACAGGTCCCGCTTCAGGTCCGGAAATGGAGCACC
The DNA here is from genome assembly GCF_964194155.1 of Cetorhinus maximus. Lineage (NCBI taxonomy): Eukaryota > Metazoa > Chordata > Chondrichthyes > Lamniformes > Cetorhinidae > Cetorhinus > Cetorhinus maximus. The sequence continues at coordinate 17,757 of NW_027597100.1, forward strand.
AGGCCCGGGATCTGCTCTGTCAATGGAGCAACAGGCCCCGCCTCTGCTCTGACAATGGAGCAACAGGCCCCGCCTCTGCTCTGACAATAGAGCAACAGGCCCCGCCTCTGCTCTGACAATGGAGCAACTGGCCCCGCCTCCACTTTGACAAAAAATAAAAGGCCCAGCTCCTCTCCGACGATGTAGCACCAGGCCAAGCCTCCGCTCTGACAATGGACAAACGGGCCCCACCCAGCTCTGGCAAAACAGCAAAAGGCCCCGCCTCCGCTCTGACAATGGAGCAACAGGCCTCGCCTTCGCTCTGACAATGGAGCAACAGGCCTCGCTCCCGCTCTCACAGTGGATCAACATGTTCCGCCCCCACTCAGACAAAGGAGCATCATGCCCCGCCCCTGCCAATGTTCGAGCCAGCCAATGTTCTATCCGTGTTACTGTGTTACCCGCTAAACACTGAGCTTTTGTTTTCTGCAATAGCCTTTCATGTGGCAGCTTATCAAATGCTTCTGGAAGCCCAAGCACAGCACATCTACAGGTTCCCCTTTATCCACGGCGCAAGTTGCAACATCAAACAAATCAAATAAATCGGTTAACCATGATACTTCTTGCACAAAACCATGCTGACTCTCGCCCATTACCTTGAGGTTTTGCAAGTGCCCAGCTAGAACTCCGTTAACGATCAATTCTAACACCTTCCCCACGACAGGCGTCAAGCTAACTGGCCTATCGTTCCCTGATTTCCTTTCCTTCCCTTCGTGTTAAGAGGGGTTAAATTTATTGCTTTCCAGTCTGATGGGACCTTTCCAGAATCCAGCGAATTTTGGAAAATTAATGCCCACACATACCCGACCTCTACACCGAACGTTGACGAAACAGAACCTGTCCACGTCTCAGGCCTGTGAATGTGACCATGCACGTGGATAAGATTGTTAGAAAATACATATTTCGAGTCATAGCAGCACTCAGGAAGGTGACACCTGGTCCACTGGGTGCTGTCTGGCCCCCACATTAAAGGGACAATATACTTGTGTCACAATCTAGTTGGGGATTGCTTCACTGCGGCTCTCCCAGTTGCTGCTAAACAATCTCAAGAATCTGGCAGATCAACTGAAACCAGAGAATCTCCGAAAACGCCAACAGTCTCCACGGTGACCTGGCATTTTCTGGTATCTTGTCAAATAAACCTTTAGTTTACGCATCCTTAATTTGAAAATATTTCACTGATATGAATAAACATATCGACCCTACAGACCCTCAATGTCCATTGATTACACTTGAACTAATTTAGCTCCAATACTTAAAAAATATATATTTTGACAGCCGGCCCTGAGTGAAATGATTGCAACCGCCAACTCTAGACAACAAAGCTCACAGAGAGATCATCCATTGTTGCAGTACCGTTGCCTTGTGACTCTTACCTTTCCAATCCGGCCTGTTAAATCTGGCTTGAGGGGATGGAAAGATTGATTCACATAGCAAATGGTTCTGGACTGCAGTGGACTAACTGGAAGTGTGTTGGGTGCAGGTTCAATCGAGGCATTCAAGAGGCCATTACATGATTATTCATATGGACACAATGTGCAGAGTTACAGGGAAAAGTCAGGAGGACGGCACTGAGCCATGATGCACATTCGGGCGGCAGGTAGAGACACGATGGGCCGCATGGCCTCTTTCTGCTCAGTCGCAATGCGGCGATTCTGTGATTCTCTTATTATTTCAGGTGTCCAAACCTTTAACAGTGAGAACATGTCGGTCCACTGAATTCACGACTACCTTATTGTATAAGAGCGGTGGAGGTGGGGCTCAGTGCTAATTGAAGGGAGCGGGGGAATGTCAGACGTTCAGTAATGAGGAAGTGCTGCACAATCGGAGTGTCAGTACTGAGGGAGTGACGCACTGTCAGAGACTCTGTACTGAGGGGGCAGTGCACTGTCAAATGGTCATTGCGGAGGGAGTGCTGCAATGCCGCAGGGTCTGATGTGGATTATTACCTTGATCCATAAGGGGCTGTCCCAGATAACGACCTCTTCCCTGATAATTACTTTCACCTGAATTTAAAATGTACACCTCTCACATACTCTTGCTTGGGGACTGAAGAAATGATCCACCACACACTGAGTGAAAGATTCCAGCAGCGATCGTACCCTTCAGTAAGGTTGTCCTTTGAAAACAATATAATGCTCAGCTATGTAACAAATACACAGATATTATAATGGTCCGTGGCTCTCGTTATAAAAGTTAATTCCCTCATTAGGAAGGTGCACTGTTGAGCTCTGTGAAGTCGCATACAGAATACTGAGTGAGACATTATGTTTCCTACATTATTCAAATATTTATTCAAGAGCCAGAACATGCAAGTTACCTTAAATAGTTAAGTACATGAAACGTTAAAGATACACACAGATGGAAAGCATAATCTTAGTTTTAAGATAGAATCCATAACATAAAACTATACAATGTACAGTCAGAAATATCTTATAATGTTGCATCAAGCTTTAAAGCAAATTATTACTTTCAGTGCCAAGAAGAGTGAGCCGATTATGGTCAGCGCAATGAAGTTCGAAATGTCTAGCCATGCGGACAGCTCTAGTGAGAAGCGGTAAAATGAGGATTTTAATACTGCTGGCTTTTTCAGCGGTATGATTTCCTCTCTATCTGTCAATTCTGATTGAATTACGTTGCCCTTGGCAACTGTGGTGTTGCTTCTTTGTCTAAGCTGCTTTCTCTTTAATCATCCTCTTAAGGTTCTATTATTCAGTGTTTTTGATAATGGTGTAATTATTGAGGACTGTGTCATTATATGGTCACTCTGAGTGTTTAAATGGTAAATATTTTTTTTCTAATATGTTCTAATAACAACTCTTACAACCAGTATACCTTGTTTTAGTATTCTCATCATCTGTATTTGTGTGAACTAGATTATTAAATTTTTACAGAATGCTCCTACAATATATATATATATATTTTTTTCCAATTCGGTCATTGAAAGGCTATATCCCCGCCGCATCGGCCCTTCATAATGGTTTCTGATAATGTTGATTTCTTATTGAATATAGTCCACTAGAGCTTAGTGATACACTGGACCAGGTTAAAAGGATTCATTCTTGAAACTTCAATGACTCCAAATTGCACATTAACTTATAATTAATGAATGGTACTATCGTTTTAACATGCCTTTGCTAAAGGGTGAAACTTTATCACATGGACAGAATTTACATTTCCTGATTTTTTTTCTCCTGGAGATTGCCCATATCTGGTACTGGATTCCGAAAAGGCTTCTGAAATGTCAGTGAATTCTCACATCATCAGGGAATGTTCCAATGGTCCTCTGAAATGACTGTACGTGCAAAGTATCCTGTGTGAAGACTTTAACCGTTTTGTACGCCTTAACAAAGAGTGACCACTGATTCAACTCTAAAGTAAAATGTCCTAATGATATTCAACCTCACTATTTCTATCTTCCACCACAGGCTGGAGGGTCAGTGGTGGGAGAATAATGCACTCTTGAAAGGTGGAGAATTAGAGAGTGATGCACAGTCGGTGGGTTAGGACAGGTGGAATTCTGCCCTGTCGGAGCTTCAGTGCTGAGGGAGGGCCAGCGTGTCGGAGAGTGTTTACTGAGGAAGTGTTGCACTGTCGGGAGGGTGTGTAATCAGCTGGTGTTGCACTGTTTGTGGTTCAGTATTGAGGTAGTGCTGCACTGTGGGAGTGTCAGTATTTAGACATTGATGCACTGATTAGGAGGTCATAGACAGTGAGAGCTGATATAAAGGCGGGTCAGTAAAAAGGGGATTCTGCAGTGTTGTGGCGTCAACATTTTCGGAGAGCTGCACTGCGAGACGGTCAGTACTGATGGAGCTCTGCTCTATGGGAGAGGCCGTACTGATGGAAAGCTGTGCTGTCAAAGGGTGAGTGTTGAGAGAGTGCTGCACTGTCAGAGGGTCGGCACAGGGGAGTGCTGTACTATCGGTGGGTCAGTGCTGAGGGTGCGCCACACTGTCAGAGGTTCAGAGCTGAAGGAGTGCTGCACTGTTGGATGTCCAGTACCGAGAGCGTGCTGAACTGGCAGAGGGTGAGTACTGAAGGAGCTATGAAGTTTCCGCTGAGGGAGCACTGAGGAAGTGCTGCACGATCAGATGGTCAGTACTGAGGGATAGCTGTATTGCTGGAGAGTCAGTATTAAGGGAGTGCTGTACTATCAGTTGGTAAATGCTGAGGGATTGTTGCACTGCTGGAAGGTTAGAACAGAGCGAGTGCTGCACTGTTAAAAGGCGACTACTGATGGAGTGCTGCATTGTCATCGAGTTAGTACTGAGGTAGTGTTGCATTTTTGCGTGGATTGTAATGAGAGAGTGCTGAACTGCCAGAGGGTCAATACTGAGAAAGCTCCACAGTGTTATTGGGGGAGCACAAAGGGCTGCACTATCAGATGGTCAGTAGCGAAGTAGTGCTGCACTGCTCGAGGGTCAGTGTTTAGGGAGTGCTTCACTGTCAGAGGGTCATTGTGAGGGAGACCTGCACTGTTGAAGGTTCAATACTCAGCCAATGCTGCACTGTCAGACGGTCAGTACTAATGGAGTGCTGCACTATCGGAGGATCAGCACTGACGGATAGCCGCACTATTGCAATGTCAGTGCGGAGTGAGTGCGGCACTGTCAGAGGTTCAGCACGGAAGAAACATCGCATTGTCAGAGGGTGATAACTGCAACAGTGCTGCACAGATAGAGGGTCAGAACTGAGGGACTGCTTCACTGATATAGGCTCAGTGCTGTCACAGTGCTGCATTATGAGAGGGTCAGTACTGAGGGAGCAGTGCACTGTAAGAGAGGCATCATTGAGTGAATGCCGGCACTGTGGACGGATGAGTACTGAGGGAGCGATACATTGTTGGAGAATCACAGTACTGATCAGTGATGTGCTGTCATGGGTCAGTACTGAGGTATTGCTGCACAGTTAGAGGGTCGGTATTGGTATAAAAGCCCGTTATACCACGTTTCCTCGCACGCTATACTTGATATATCACATCGCTACACTGCCACATCTAGTGCACAAGGTATGATATCCTTCCTCCCGCGGTATACCTGGATTATCACATCGCCGTACCCCCACAGCTTGTGTACCCGGTATATTACCTTTCCTCATTCGATTTCCTGGAATACCATACACCTTCCGACGCTGCACCTGTTGTATGACGCCACTTACTCGGTGTAACAGTTATGGGCGCCTCCCCCACTGTTGCTGCTATATTACCCTCCTGCCCTGGTGTGCCCGGAATACCCGCCAAACACAATTACCTGACTTAGCACTCCCCCGGCCAGTGATAGACACCATCACTACTTGTTGTTGCTGCTTTTGTTGATGCCCTGGTTGCTATGACAACCAGGAGTGGGCAGGCTCAATGATGACACGACCCTTTATATCTCTGTGCTCCAGTCAGTATGGGCCTCTGTGCAGGGCTGGCAAACAACATCATGTGGAACAGACTCTGTCCATTTGCACTGTCACCATAAAGATAACAGCACCACCCTGCTCTTTGCCTGCTGTCGGCACAGTAACAGACCCGCCGCCAATGGAAATACAAAATTAAATGGACATTCTCAGTCAGTCAGTGTTAATGTCATTCAATGGATTGAAGAATTGGAGTAAAGGGATATTTCAGCACATTCTTCAACTGCTCCCTGAACTTAGTCTGGGTCACGGCGTAAATCCCAGTGTTTGTGCAGCAGCTCAGGAGCTGCAACATGAAGCCCAATTCCATCACAATATAATCTAGGTCAACTTGCACATTCCCCAAGAATGATATCCGGCTCCATATAGAAAACAATATTAACAATGCCCACAACAGGATGAAATTGGCTGAGATAATGACTAGTAAAATTATGGATTTCCTCCGACTCTCCATCTCTGGGTCTCTGGGACTCTCCCCACTCCTGTGAGCCCGGAGTCTCCTGCGGGTTCTGCTGCTGACTAAAATATGTCTGACGGTGAGAACCTTGAGCAGCAGAATCAAGAAAAATGGGGCACAGGGGGTAAGAATGTAATGGAGAAATTCTATAGTCATCCAGACCGTAGAGAGCTGAACAGCAAAAGGTATATAACAAAACCAGGGCCCGTTCCTCAGAAAATACCGACCTGTGAGGGTAAAATACCAGATGATGTTCTTTAAACAGCTCAGCACAGTCACTGTTCCCAGAACAACAGTCGCTGTTTTCTCGGTACAATATTTAACTTTCATATTCTGGTGACAAATAGCCACAAATCGATCAAAGGTGAAAGTGACAGTGAACCAGACGGAACAGTCAGTGGCGGCATATAGGAAGACAGCATGAATATTACACACAGGGATAGAATACAGGATACAAAACTGTTCCGCAAAAACGATTGGAATGTGTCTCAATATCAGGTCGAGGATAACGACCAGTAGATCTGCCGTTGACATGGCCACCAGGTAGCGAGAGACACATTTGGATAGACCGCAGTTTCCCCGAGACAGGATGACAATTGACAATAAATTAACTGTGTGGAAGAAAGATTAGCATGGAAATTAGCTTGGGACAAAAGTGACCAGGTTGATTAGGCAAGTCTTGAAATGTTGAATTGTGCTCTTCTTTCCTGAGCTGTGTGAATATGATTGTGCCGGAACGAACAAAGGAAAAGCCAGTGATGATCTGGAAGGCTGGAGGGGTTAAAGCGATAAAAGGTTGTTACTGAAATATTTGAATTAAAATCTATTCCAAATTCTGTTTTAATTTCCCTGCATGGCTTAAAATCTGTTGACCCCCTACCCTCAACCAAATCTAAGCAACCTTCCCCCCTTCCTACTATCCCTGGTGAAATTGAGTTGTCACAATGCTGAACGCTAAACTATGAGTTTTGGATTGGACAGGTTATTTTCTTCCAGCTGTGTAATCCTCCTTCCGCTGCCCTTCTCCTTTATTCGCCCAGGGGCTGGTAACACAAACGCTGGTTTGCCTGGATTACTGACTGGGTTCTCCTGTTGCCAACAGTTTTGTGAGTGGATCTCAAACCCGGGGCTTCGGCAGGGCTGTTTCTGACAGGTCCTAAACCCCTCCATTATCAAGGCTCACCGGCCTGAAACATCACATTTGCTTCCTCGCTGCAGTTTCTGCCTGACATGTGAAGCATTTAAAAAACAACAACAAAGACAGCTTACAATAATATAGCACCTTTAGTATAACCAAACATTTCTAGGCTTTTGACAGGAGCAACATCGGACCAAATACTACACCGAACTGAAGAAGAAGCTATTGAACCCATTAAACCAGAGCTGGAAAACAGAATTACAATTTACAAAAAGTTTTAAAAGGAAGTAAGAGAGGTTGGGATGGGGAGAATACTGGAGAGGATACAATCCAGTATAAGGTAACGAATACAAACTCCACTGTCCAAATCAGAGGCAGTGCAAGGACAGAGAGACCTGGGCTGTTTGTGCACAAATCTCTGCCGGGGGCAGGACAGGCTAAGAACGCTCTGAATAGAGCTTATGGCATCATCCACAGTGTTAATAGAGGCAGAGGGAACACAATGCACGGTGGTATAATAAAGCTACGTAAAGCAGTATTTTGGTCCCGTCCTGTATGTTGTTTCAAACATCGGGCGCCACACTTTCAGAAAGATACAAAGGTTTGGGAGGGAGTATAGGCGTTATTTACCAGAGTGGATCCAGTGATGTTTGATACATGGACAGACTGGAGGAGCTGCGGTTGTTCATTCCCCAACTGACCCCCACCTCGTACCCGAACTCCAGCGTGCCATGGATGCTGGGCTCCAGCAGGGATGAGGCAGCGCCGGGGCAGTGGGTGCCGTGGAGGTAGGGACATGGAAAGTGGAAAGGGAATGGGCCGTGCGTTCTGGTCTGCTGGGGGCTGTTGGCAAATGTCAGTCAAAGGAAGAAACTGAGGAGACTAAATTGTGGCGCAGAACTGCTCACCTGTGGGCCCGAATTGGGAATGTTGGCTGGCAGTTTGTGTGTGACTCAATTTTAATTCTCCCCGCCGGGTGCTACGCCTGACAACCCCCTTGTCAATGCAGAGACTGGAGGGCCAACTGAGCCCTCAAGTACAGCCATGACCCACAGAAATGAGCAGATACGATGTATGGGGTCCGTGGATCAGGAATGGAGTTTGTGGTCAGAACTTCACAAAATGACACTGGTCTTACCAGAATTTAGACGACATGCACTGTAATGAAGTTAAACATGCTGCACAAGTTAATTTCTGAATGTAAAGACTTACCAGGGACACCGAGAATAGCGAGGATGGGATAGTAAACTCCTTGAATAACCAAAAGCGCAAATAAAATGCGCAAATTTAATGTTATCCAATGATCTTCTGCAGAAAGTAAGTTTAGCGCCGTGGTGAAGCTCCTGCTCATTGTTGTAACATTCCAATCTATTATTCTCAGGTCCTGATCCATTGTTGTAACATTCCAATCTATTATTCTCAGTCTCTGGTCTATTGTTTTAACTTCCCAATCTATTATTCTCAGTCTCTGATCTATTGTTTTACCTTTCCAATCTATTATTCTCAGTCTCTGATCAATTGTTGTAACATTCCAACCTATTCTTCTCAGATTCTGTCCTCTCCTCTGCCTCTCTATTAAGCCGATGATCCCGGCTTGTGGCGGATTGAATTCTCCCGATAATACTATGTGATAACGCATTGAAAGGCGCCACTTATAAACAGAAGAGGGCAACCTGGCAGAGGCACAGTTAAATTCCATGGAGACTGACATTAATTACAGCCACCGAACAAACAGGTTCAGTTAACCCGTTTCATTCCAGCGCTCTTGTGTCAGAACAGAGATGTACGAGGGTTGCTGAGTGAAGAGTGGTGGTCTTAGCGGAGGCACTGATCATAATCTTTCATTCTTCCTTGTATACGGGAGTGACGCCCGATGACTTGAAGCTTGAAAATGTTACACCCTGCTTTGAAAAAAGAACAAACACTCTAACTGCAGCCAGGCAGTCGCTGGTGGCTCAATTTCTACAGGACATGCTGTAGGGCAAAAATCGAGGCCGCTCCGTAAACAATGTATCGGTTCATAGAATACAAGGGACATGGGAATCTTAATAGCAAAGCAAACATATCTGATGAATTGGATCGTGGCCGCTTCCAGAACAGCTGAAAGTGATGATGATAGTCCGTTTCTTGTCATACAGATAGTATTGCCAAAGGCGTGCGGTCAGACGTCATTAGTTAGAAATGTAATGGAAACGGAAACCCATGGGGTATAGAGGCAGTTGCAGAGTGGATGTGATATGTGATACTGTGATACTGTGATACTGTGCACCCTGCTGCAATCTTCAATCCCTTACAGTATTGTTCCATATTCAGACTTCTTCAATCTGTTTCAAGATGCTGCCATGCAGTAACTGAACTTCTCTGAGACTGGAAAAGAGCTGTGCCTGTAGTGGCGGTGAGCGGCCAGCAGAGGGTAGGGTTGTATCACATTAATCCGAAGACGGTGAAACGGGTTTGACAAGAGGATTTCACCCTTTTTAAATTCATTCCTTGATCAGACGATCCAAAGAGACAAAAACTCTGACAAAAGATGCGAGTCCAGGCTGAGGCAGTCATTGTCGAATTGGGATGGAAGCCTTTATAGCCCATGTGAAGTGACACTGATGTCTGAATACACATTGATGACACAATGAAACAGAATGACGTGAGCGCTGAGGTTTCTATTGAACATGATCAGGCTGACTGGAGGGAATTAATTTGATTTGAATGATTGTGCTCAGAAGTGGAGGTCCAGCTTGTTGTTGTGTGTTGGGTCCACAGGAATCAATTTGATTTTTGCTGTGGAGGGAGACTTTGTGCTGGGTGTGATGGAAGTCACTTTCTGATTGGTGTGGGGGGCAGTCACATGGTACTTTGTGTGAGATGCTGATATATGGGCTTTTCAAACAGAGGCTCCAGGTAGAATAATCACACCCTACACTTTCCTGAAGCCCAATATCCAATTTAGGTGGTAGCCGGAGTCTTTTCCCAGTCCTCAGTATATCTCTGACACGGGCTGAGGATGGCTCAGCCTGTGTCAGTCGGAGACTTCGTATTAAGCTCTCTCACTGCACCTGCTGTGGAGAGCTGGGTCGGGCAGAGCATGAGGAGTGAGCGTGTTCTGCTTGTGAATTCATTCAGTTCAGCTCAGCATTGAATGAGTTTTAGAATCGGAGTAAAGGGGAATTTCAGCCCAGCCTTCAGCTGCTCTCTGAACTTCGTCTGGGTGACTGCATACAAACTAGTGTTTGTGCAGCAGCTCAGGAGCTGCAGCATGAAGCCTATTTCCCGAATATAAGGTGGTGGTCTTACGTAAGTATAGCCCAAACCTACCAATCGCAACCATATGGAAAACATTGTGAAGACAGCTCATAACAGGATGAAATTTCCTGAGATAATAAAGAGTATAATGATGGATATCCTTAGACTCTCCATCGCTGTGTCTTTGGGACTCTCCCCACTGCTCTGAGCCCGGAGTCTCCTGCGGGCTCTGCTTCTCACTAAAATATACCTGTCCAGTAAAGCATTGAGCACTAAAACCAGGAAAAATTGGACTCCCGGCGTTACAATGTAATGAAGAAACTCGATTGTTGCCCATGTCCGTGAATTCTGAACATCCAATGACACAAAACTAAACCAGGGGAAATTCATGCCCCAATACTGAGCTGTATACATAAAATACCAGAACACATTCTTCAAACAGCTCAATAAACTGACTGTTCCCAGAACCACAGATGCAGTATTTATGTCGCAATATTTTGCTCTTAACTTACTGCAACAAGTAGCCACAAATCGATCGAATGTAAAAGTGACAGTGAACCAGACAGAACAGTCTGTGACTGTGTAAAGCAGAACAGCATGGATATTACACACGGGCATAAAAAACAGGAACGTAAATTCGATAGTATAACGAATTGGAAGATGCTCCAGAGGTAGTAAGTGGCACATTTCGAGAGACCACACTTTCCCCGAGAAATAACCACTATCGTCAGTACATTAAATGTGAGGAAGGGAGACAAACAGCTAAATTAATCTTCAGGCTGGGACGAGTTACCAGTTTAACATAATATGGTTGCATTTTTTAAATGCCTCGTGGTACCCAGTTATATCTGCAAATGCTTCTGCCCATGACACCGCTATCATCTGCAGAAAGCTTTTGTTTTTAAATAATGTAAACCACTCAATGTTTATTAATATCCGCAATGGGTTAATCCATCAGCACAAGTCGCCCCTCAAAATGAGTTAAGAATGTGGCAAAACGGCATGAATATTACAGGAACCCAAACAGCGGTGTCCAATGCGACTGGAAGATATAAGCCAGCCCTCAATCAAACGATCAGATTAAAGCTCTGCATTTCTGCAACATCTAATGTTGGTTCCATTAAAACATAATATTCAGACCGGAGGTAGAGGCTCTGCAAACACCCATATCCTCAATGATCTGGGCGCACAGCATGTCAGCACAAAAGACTCGGCTGCAAGATTTGCAACCATATTCGGCCAGAAGGTCCGAGTGGATGATCCATCCCGGCATCCACCTCACTTCCTCTGAATCACAGATGCAAGACTGAAGCCACTCGATTCACTTCGATAATATCAAGGTACTTGTGAAGTCTCTGGGCACAGCAAAGGCCCCTGGGGCTGGCTGCATCACTGCCAGAGCATTGAGGACTTGTGCCCCAGAATAAGCCGCAGCTCCAGCCAAGCTGCTGTAGGACAACTACATGACAGGCACCTTCTGGGAGAAGAGGGTAATTGGCCTGTTATGTCCTGTACACACGCACACACAAAATGTATGGAAAAGCGGGATCGATTTCAGTCATCAACAATGTGATGGAAGGTGTGACAGGCAGTGAAAGCAGGCACCACTTATACATGTCTAACCTGAGTACTGAGACACACTTGATTTAGTCCATATCTCATGAGCCAGAAGACTTGGAGACTGCTGCAGCAGATCGTGTATGATCTGATTGTAAACTCAACTCCACAGCCCTGCCTATCCTTGAAAATCGCTTACCTCCATTGCTTATCAAAGACCGATCCACCTCTGCCTTAAAAGAATTCAAAGACTCTTCACCAACCACCTTTTGAGAAACAAAGTTCCAAAGGCTCATGACCCTCTGAGAGAAAGAAAAACTCTCCTTATCTCTGTGCACAATGGGTGACGCCTTATTATTAAACAGTGGGCCCCAGTTCTAAATTCTCTCACAGCAGGAAGGATCCTCTCCAGATTGACCCTGCCATGATCCCTCAGAACCTTTTATCTTTCATTCACGCTTCTAAACTCCAGTGGATACAAGATTAGCCTGCCCAATCTTTCCTCATCAGAAAACACGCCCATTCAAGATATTAGTCTGCTAAACCTTCTCTGAATGGCTTCCAACGGATTCCATCCTTCCTTAAATAACGAGACCACTACTCTACACAATATTCAAGTTGTTTTCTCACCAGTGATCTGTGCAACTCAAATATAACATCCCTACTATTGCATTCAAAACCCTTCGCAATAAATGATCAACTTCTATTAAGTTTCCTATTTAACTGCGGTACCTACATACTAGCCTTTAGTGATTCCTGCACTAGAACACCGCGACCCCTCTGCATCTCAGAGCTCTGCAATCCCTCACCATTTGGATAATAAGATTCTTGTTTAAATACATTTTCCTGAAAACATTGACAATTTCACATTTTCCCATGTTATTCTCCTTTAGCCACGCATTTGACGACTCACTTAACCTATCTACATACCTTGTAGCCTCCTTATGTCCTCTTCACAACTTACTATTCTCCCAATCTTTGTGTCATCAGCAAATTTACTAAATACCTTCATTTAATCGTTCATATAAATTTTTAAAAAATTAGCGCCCTACACTGATCGCTTTGGCAGACCATTCATTAGATCTGGCCAATTAGAAGAAGACCCATTTCTGCCAATCCACTGTTTCCTTTTAGATTATTGTTTACATTGGTTAATTGGATGTGGGCGTCGCTTTCTAGGTCAACATTTTTTGCCCAACTCTAATAGCACTTGAGGAGGTGGTGCTGAGCAGCCTTCTCGAACCGCCGGGGTCCCTGAGGTACAGAGGCACCCACAGTGCTGTTACGGAGCAAGTTCCCGGATTTTGACTCAGCGACAGGGAAGGAACAGCGATAAGTTTCCAAAGCGGGATTTTGAGTGACTTGAGGGGAACTCCCAGGTGGTGGTGTTCCAATGTGTCTGCTCCCCTTGTCCATCTACATGATAATGGTCGTGGGCTTGGAAGATGCTGTCTAACGAGGCTCAGAGAATTCCTGCAGTGCACCTTGTACATCGTACACACTGCTGCTACTGTGGGTCGGTGGTGGAGGGAGTTACTGTTTGTGGATGTGGTGCCAATCAAGAGCGCTGCTATGTCCTAGATTTTCTCAAGCTTCCTGACTGTTGTTGGAGCTCTACCTATGTTGGCAAGAGAAGAGTATTACATCACACTCCTGAATTGTGCCTTGTAGATGGTGGACAGGCCTTCTGTAGACAAGAGGTGAGTTACTATCCGCAGAATTCTGAACCAATGACATGCTGTTATAGCCACAGTATTTATATGGCTGCTCCAGTTCAGTTTCTGGTCAATGGTAACCCCCAGGATGTTCATAGTGTTGGACGCCTTTGAATGAAAAGAGGCAATGTTTGTATTCTCTCTTCTTGGAGATTGTCATTGCCTGGCACATGCGTTGCGTGAATGTCACTTGCCAGTTGTCAGTGGTATGATCCCTGGTGATGTTCCTAAGGGAAAAGTCTGATCCCAGGGTGGTACCCAGCTTGAGAGATCTTAAGTTTTATTTTTTGTTTAGTTGCGTGGAGAGTGCCGACTGAACAGTTACAGGAGGCAGCTGATGGATTTTTAACAATGAATAAAACATTTATTAAACTTGAAAATACGAACAATATTACAATAGTCCTTCACCATAACTGTGCCTTTCCAGATATATTCAGATTTACTAAGAAAGCACAAGTTAGAACATCTATCTTATACTCTAATGTTCACAGTCGTTACACAGTCCATGCAAAACAATCTGCGACATGTGGTAATGCATACAACACCCTGAAACCAAATGTCTGGTTCCATTCCGAACAGATGCTATGGATACCTGACATCTCCCCCCAATCGCTTGTCAAATCTTGAGCCAACCTGTCTCATTGAGCTCCGTCTTTCACACGAGGCTTCCCAACCTCCACTCTCGAAAAACCCATTTGGAATCCTCGCAAACCCTGCTTTCTCTCAGACGCCTTCCATAACGGTCCATCTGCAGGGCTCCGAGCTCTGCTGGATCGCCACGTCATTGAAGATTCCTGCCATGCATTCGCTCTCACTGTCTAAGCCATGCCAAAAGAACACCATTGCTTCACGCGCCGAATGCAAGGCCTTACCGAACTCGAGCTGTCTCCTTGGATCTTCTGTTTTTTGGAAGCCGAAGTTCCTTTAAATCTGTATGCTGAAACTTCCCCCTTGAAATTTGAAACCTTTCTCTGCTTCTCACTCCCAAACCTACCTAATAGGAACTTGTCCAGATTCCTGTTTGCTTCTTTTGATTAGTAGGTCTTCATCAGACCTCTCTACTTCTCTTTCTGCTTCTCCTGCCAGCTGGTTTCAAATTTCATTTCGGACTTGTTACCAGCCCCTCGCCAAGGTTCCTTCTTCTGGCAAGTGCTTTCAGCCTTGGAACACCCACACCAAATGAACTCAAACTGCTTTCGGTTTATACCTGTGTTTATGTGTTTGTGTACGTGTGCATATGCGTGTGTGTCTGTGTGTATGTGTGTGTGTCGCCACCCTCTCCGGAATCCGATTGCTAGGAAATAGCAAATTCTTTGTGCTAAAACTTCCCTAAACCACTACCCCATTTGATAACACAGCTCTCCACCTCAAGGATCATAAAAGTTTTTGAAAATGCAGGCACACAAACCGAGCTTACACTTGCTCTCGCCTCTCAAAAATGTAACGATATCCAAGGATTCACCACTTTAACCCACACATCGAGAAACAAAAATCATACTTGAAAATTAAAGCAAAAAATATTTCCTAAACCAACAAATGAAAATATAACTTACTTCAACTCTCTCGTTCCTAAAATCTGCCTAAGCTAGGATATTGTCCAGGTGTTGCTGCATTTGGACATGGGCTGCTTCAGTGCCTGAGGAGTCGCGAATGGTGCTGAACATTGTGCAATCATCAGCGAACATCGCAACTTCTGACCTTATGATGGAGGGAAGGTCATTGATGAGCAGCTGAAGATGCTGGGCCGAGGACTCTACCCTGAACATCTCCTGCAATGATGACCTGGAACTGAGATGTTGGACCTCTAACAATTACAATAATCTTCCTTTGTGCTATGTATGACTCCAACCAGCGTAGAGAATTCTTCACTGATTCCCAATGACTCCAGTTATGTTAGGGCCCCTTGACGTCACACTCAGTCAAACGCTGCCTTGATGTCAAGGGCAGTCACTCTCATCTCACATCTTGAATTAAGTTCTAGTGTCCATCTTTGAACCAAGAGTGTAATGGGTTCGGGAGCTGAGCGGCCCTGGCAGGACCCCAACTGGACGTCAGTGAGCAGGTTAACGCTAAGTAGGTACGGCATTATAGGGCCGTATAGGGCTATCTTCTATAGGAAGATAGCCCCTTCCGTTACTTTACTGAAGATCGAGAGTAGACTGATGGGGCAGTAATTGGCCGGGTAGGATTTGTCTTGCTTTTTGAGCACAGAAAATACCTGGGAATGTTTGCACATTGGCAGTAAGGTGCCCGTGTTTTACATGTACTGGAACAGTTCGGCCAGTGCCGCAGAATGTTCTGGAGCTCATGTCTGCAGCGTAATTGTCAGAATATCGTCACGGTGCATAATCTTTTCATTATCTAGTGCCTTCAGCCAGTTCTTCATATCACGTGAAATAAATCGATTTGGCTGAAAACTGGCATCTCTAACGGTGTGGAACCCCGGAGGAGGTCGAGATAGATAATTCACTTGGCACTTCTGGCTGAAGATTGTTGCTTCTGTTTCAGCTTTATGTTTTGCACTGATGTGCTGGGTTCCTCCTTCATTGAGGATGGGGATATTTCTGGAGCCCCCTCAACCAACACCATTCACGAATGCTTGTGGCATGACTGCAGGGATTTGATAAAATTATTTGGTTGTGAGATCAATTAGCTCTGTCTATCACTTGGTGCTTATGCAAGTTTGACATGCAAGTAGTCCTGTGTTATAGCGTCACCAGGCTGACACCTCTTTTTCAGGTATGCCTGGCGCTGTTCCTGGCATGCCCTTCTGCATTCTTCATTGAACCAGGGTTGACCCCCTCGCTTGATGGTAATAGTAGAGTGGGGGATATGCCGGGCCGTGAGGTTACAGATTGTGTTCCAGGACAATTCTGCTGCTGCTGATGGCCCTCAGTGTTTCATGGAGGCCCAGCCTTAAGTTGCTGCATCTGTTCGAAATCTATCCCATTCAGCACGTTGGTAGTGACACACAGCACGATGGAGGGTATCCTCAATGTGAAAGTGGGACTTGGTCACCAAAATGACTGTGCGGTGGTGACTCCTACCAACACTGCCATGGACAGATGCATCTGCGGCAGGCAGATTGATGAGGATGAGGTGAAACATGTTTTCTCCCTCCTGTTGGTTCCCTCACCACCTACCGCAGACACCGCTATGTCCTTTAGTATTCGGCCATCTCGGTCAGTAGAGGTACTAACTAGTCACTCTTTGTGATGAACAGTAAAGTCCCCAACCCAGAGGAAATTCTGCGCCCTTTTACTATCAGTGCTTCCTCCTTATTCAACATGGAGGAGCACTGGTTCATCAGCTGAGGGAGGGCGGTCCGTGGTAATCAGCAGGATGTTTCCTTGCCCATGTTTCATCTGATGCCATGAGATTTCATCGGGTCCGAACTTCATGTGGAGCTCACCCACCACAACTCCCTCCTAACTATTTATTCTGTGGCCCTGCGTCTGCGGTGGGACTGTCATGCCAGTAGAACAGGGGATACTCAGGGATGGTGATGGTGGTGTCTGGGACATTTTCTCTCTGTATGATTCCGGTAGGATGACTATGTCAGGCTGTTGCTTGACCTGCCTGTGAGACAGCTCGCTCCCGGCCCCCATGTTAGTAAAGAGGATATTGCAGGGTCGACAGAATTAGATTTCTTGTTGTCATTTCCAGTGCCTTGGTCGATGCCTGGTGATTTCTCCGGTCTCATTACTTTTGGGATTTTTCGTGTTCTGAAGCAACTTATTGCCATTGCTGTGGATCTGGAGTCAGATAAAGTCCCACAGGTAAGAACCTCAGATTCCTTTGCCCAAAGGAGAATTAGTTAACCAGATGGATTTGTACCACAATCAACGATGGATTCACAGTGATTTGTAGACGTTTATTTCCAGATTTGTATTATATTCAAATTCGAGTGAGATCCGAATCCGTGTCCCCCGATCATTACCCTGGGTCTCTGGCGACGACGCAACTTTGTCAACGACTCCCACATGGTATGCTGAAATTTACAGGGTCCGGTGGTGGCTTTCTACATGTAATATTTTTACATGATGGCATTGATACAGATTAGCATGAGCCTGTTTTCAGAACAGTTCTAAATTCGATGTTCAATAAAAATTAATCCAATTGTGATCTTACCAAAGCCCTTCCCAGCCGCTTTGGGCCAGGGAACTGGAAATTGTTGACATTGATATGACACCTCCTCGTCACCATGAGCGCCCAATCCCTCTACACATCCTCCAACCACCAGGCTGGTCTGAGGGATCTCCGCTTCTTCCGTGAACAGAGGCCCAAAAAATCAACATCCACCACCTGTCTTCTCCCCCTGGCTGAACTTGTTTTCTCACTGAAAAAGATCTCCTTTAACTTATCCCTCGCCCTCCAAATAAAAGGGATGGCTATGGGCAACCACAATGTCACTAGTTATGCCTGTTTATTTATGGGTAATGTGGAACAATCCTTGTTCCTGTCCTACTCAGTCCACATCCCACTGAAAAAGCTTTTTAGGTGTATCGATGACTGAATTGGTGGCGCTTTGTGCTCTTGTCTGGGCCTGGAAAGATGTATCAATTCTGCTTCAAATTTGGGCCCCTCTATCACCTTCATATGGAAAATCTCCGACAGTTCCCTGACCATGCTTGACCTCTCTGTTTCCAATTCTGTTTGATGGACTGCCCAGCAATGTTCATTACAAGTTCACCAGCTCCTACAGCTGCCTCGACTATAGCTCCTCACAATCCTCTTCCTGTAAGGACTCCATCTCATTCTCTCAGTTCCTTCACATGTGTTCGGATGATGCCACTTTCCAAATCGCTTCTGACATGTCTTGCAACTTCCTTAACCGAGGTTTCCACCCTCCCCCACAGTGCTTGACAAGGTCATCAAAAGTGTCTGACCCATCTCCCCCGCCTCTGCCCTCACCCGCTTCCCTCCCACCCCGAACAATGATTGGGCCCGCCTTGACCTTATTTTACACCCCAACAACCTGTGCATTCAAAGGATCATTAAGCACCACTTCCGCCTATTCCAGCATGATGCCACCACCAAACACATCTTCCTCTCAACCCCTCCATCAGAATTCCAATGTAACCGCTCCCTCCGGGACGCTCTGTTCCACGCCTCCATCACCCCCAACACCTCACCCCTTCCCACGGCAACTTCACATGCAATCACAGAAGGCGCAACACCTGCCCATTAACCTCACCGTCCTCATCCTTCCTCACTGTCCTAGGGCTCAAGCAATCCTTTCAGGTGAACCAGTGCTTCACTTGCACTTCCTTCAATTTAGTCCATAGCATTCGCAGCTCCAAATTCGGACTCCTCTATGATTGGGAGACTATAAGAGAATTGGGTGACCTCTTTGTGGAGCACATTGGGTCTGTCTGCATGACCCAGACCTCCCTGCCACTTGCCATTTCAACACTCCATACTGATCTCAGCCCACATGTCCGTCTTCGGCCTGCTGCAATGTTCCAGTGAAGCCCAATGCAAACTGGAGGAACAGCACCTCATCTTCCGACTGGGCACTTTACAGCCTTCCGGACATTAGGTTGAGTTCAATAACTTCAGACCATGAGCTCTCTCCTCTATCCTCAGCACATTTTAAACCCTTTCCCTAGATTTTTCTTTTTTACCCACTAATTTTTATTTATTCTTAATTTGATTCATTTATTATCCCCGTTTTTAATCCGTCTATCTGCCCTAATTCCTTTCCAAGTCTAAGTGAATGATTCAATGTTCGAATGTATAAATCTTTGTTCCTTAGTGAGGCATTCTACACTTTGATAGGATAATGGCAGTTAAATAGGGCAGTCACGCCCCTGAGAGAATGAGAGAGTGAGATACAGAGAGGAAGAGACAAAAGCGAGAGAGAGAAAGTGAGACAAGAAAGGCAGGAGAGAAAGACAAGAGAGACGGTGTGGGAGAGTGAGTGAATGAGAGAGAGAGAGAAGGACTGAGAGATATGGAGAGTGAGAGACAGAGTGAGGTAATGAGAGAGAAAGAGAAATATTGAATTGGAGAGAGAGGAGAGAGCGTGGAGTGAGAGAGAGAAGAGTGAGAGTCAAGAAGAAGAAGGCAGAAATTGAGGCAATGACAAAGCGACAGAGAGAGGGATGGAGGTACAGAGAGACAGACAAGAAGAGTGAAACAAGGGGAGAGAGGGGGAGAGAGGGAGAGAGAGAGACTCGATTAATTGCAATTCAATGATTGAATAGCCACAGCATTGGGATCAGCATTTAGGAGACAATTTTAGATGTTGTTTTTGGACTGATGTTTCCTATTTTTGAGTGAACAGGGTCAATGCTGGGCGAACGAAACTTGTTAGCTGATGATGTGTTCAGAATTATCCGGTGAAATCCCAGCGCTAAATATAGACTGTACAGCAGGCAATTAACTCACTTTCGAAGACCTGTTTGCTCAAGTTTTAAACAAATAAGCTGCAACTTCAAATTCCCGGAGGTGTTCGTACAGAGTATTAATTAAAGGCTTTGCGAATATATCGCCCCACAGTTTAATATAGGGAGATTGACACGAGACGAAGGGACAAATCACTTCAGTGAAATATGATTGAGCAGTTTAACAGTTTTAGAAAAATATATTACCTGATCTTGGCAATAATAGGTGTACCCGGTAAGTGAATATAAACACTTAATGTCTGTGAAGATGTACGTGAGCTGATTTGTGATTTTATTCTGCTACTCATAATATTACATATATGGTGGATCTAAATGGGCAGTCGATCAGTCGTAGCATTATCTACTGTCAAATACCCTGAATTATCTCTATCGATTCATTATATTGCCCCAACTGAAGATCAAGTTCTGCTTATAACTTGCATAGAAACGGTAATATCAAGTTATATTCCCCAGTGGAACATAACGTTCTATTATCTGTAAGTGTACAGTTGTACTGAGTGTGGTTAACTAGCTGAAATGGAACACCCAGCCACAGTGCCTAGGGGTGACTGGGAATATGTGTTAGTGCAAAACTCCAGAGGCTGTGGGTCACTAACCCGTGGAATGAGGAGCTGAGGAGGGGATACCCAGTGACCGTGTATTGCCGGGAGTAAATGTTAGGGTAGACCTATGCTGAATTTGGTTCAATAACTGCCATGAAACAAACTGCTTTGGTTGTGAATGCTTGTTTAGGGTGACGGGTTTCTCCATTTCATATAGCTCTCGCTTTTGTTTTTACGGATGTCACCTTAAAACGATGGGTGGATTGTTGTTGTGGCTTGTGTAAGTGTAAGTGTATACAGTGAAAATTATTGATGTGGGTCTGTCGCCGATTCAACTGCTCCACGAGAAAGAGATATTTACTGTCAGTTAAACAGGAGAGCAAAACAGACTAATGAATAAGGTCATAAAATGTGGCGTCAAGGGAGAAGTGGCTGAATGGATTGCTAGCTGTATTGAGGACAGAAAGCAGACAGGAGGAATAAAGGGTCTTTATTCAGAGTGGCAGAAGGTGGGAACTGGTGTTCCAGAAGGTTCAGTGCTCTGATCAGTGCTCATCAAAATGCATTAATGAGGTGAATTTTGTAATCAAAGCACAATGTCGAAGATTACAGATGAGACCAGCTTGAGACAGGGTGTGGTCAATACTGAAAAGGATTGCAAAAGTAGATCATTTATGATAAATCTGCATCAAACCTTAGCCAGAGCACATATTGAATACTGGATAAAGTTCAGTTCAGGTATTATAGAGCCAAGGGTACGGAGGCACTGCCGAGGGTGGAGAGACTGTATACATCGATCATATCAAACATACGTGGGTATAAATACCAGGAACGGATTGACAGGCTGTGACTTTATCTCTTTAAATGGAAGGCTGAGGGGTGAGCTAGTAGAAATGTAAAATGAAGAAAGGATTTGATAGAGTGGACAGAGAGAGAATATTTCTTCCTGTGAGGAGGGGCATAAATGGAGGCCATCGTTTTGAGAGAATTACCAATAAAGCCGATAGGGAGTTCAGAGGGAACTGTTTCATCCAAAGAGCGGTGAGAATGTGCAACTCGCTACCACACAGAGTGTTTGTTGTGAATACTTTAGATTCATTTAAGGGAATATGAACAAGGATGTGAGGAAAAAAGGAATGGAGTGTTACGTTGTTAGATTCAACTGATCAAGTCTGGGCGGAGGCTCCAGTGGATCATCAACACTGAAATCAGCTGCTTAGGGCGAATGGCCTGTTTCTGTTCTTTATATTCGACCCATTATATTTAATGCTTCCCCGTCTGAGCTCGGGATTTCACAGGATGGGGATGGTTTGGGGAGGGATTTGGAGTTTTAATTTCAAAGTTTAGCCTCTGGCAGGGTCCAGAATGATCTATGTTGTTGATTGAATATTGGCCTTATTGAGCGTGAATGTTTGATCAGTTAATTTCCAGTCTCTTTACCCTTCTCTCTCTTACAGTTAATTTATTGGCGATTGTGATATTAACCCGGGGCAAGTGTGGCCTCTCCAACTGCACCACCCGTTATCTGGTGGCCATGGCAACGGCAGACCTACTGGTCATTATCACTGAGGTCATCGTGTGGAGGGTAATTTATTATTATTTTGGACAGAGTTTCCTGCTCATCACCCCTGTGTGCAGTGTTCTCGCTGTCCTGACTCGTGCAGCCACAGACTGTTCAGTCTGGTTCACCGTCACTTTCTCCTTTGACCGATTTGTGGCCATTTGTTGGCAGAAGCTGAAAACAAAATATTGCACCGAGAAAACTGCGGCTGTGGTTCTAGCATCAACCGGCATTCTGCACTGTTTACAAAACATCCCGCACCACTTTACCCAGGAACATGGAGAGATAATCGACAATGTTCCGTGGTTCTGTTATCCAAAGCCAAGCTATTTTACTAATCCCGGGTGGGTGGGATTTGACTTGTTTGACACGGTTTTAACCCCATTGCTCCCATTCGCTTTAATTCTGCTGCTCAACGCTCTGACAGTCAGACACATTTTAGTGGCCAGTCGAGTCCGTAAGGGGCTGAGGGGTCAGAGCAGGGGAGAGAATCGCAGTGACCCAGAGATGGAGAGCAGGAGGAAGTCTGTGATTTTACTCTTCACCATCTCGGGCAGTTTCGGACTGCTGTGGTCGGTGTATGTTATAGATTGCTTATTTTATACCATTACGGGAACAGATCCCAGTGATTACACAGATTCTGAATATATATGTAAACAATTCGGAATGATGCTGCGGAGTTTAAGTTGCTGCACAAACACATTTATTTATGGGGTGACTCAGTCCAAGTTCAGAAAGCAGCTAAAGGATGCAGTGAAATATCCGTTAACATCATATATTCATTTGCTGAAGAATCAAAACAACTGAAAATAGCCAAAAGGCGGCGTTCACAGTTTCCCGGCAATAAATGGTCTATTTAACCACAAACCTCCAATCGGCACGGGCCACTGAGTCGCTGATCCCTTGTGGGGAGGTGAAGGCTCAGGAGTGGATGGAAAAGGGGCAGTAGATGGGTCAAATCATCCCTTGCTGGAGCAGGCACATGTACAGAAACCAAACTGTATTCTGCCGAGTCGTCGCCGTACTTCCATAGTATCAGCTGTCCCAGATGTTGATTATGCATTGGGGAAACCAATCCTGGAGCCCCGGTCAGCCACTAACAGGGACTTTATTCATGGGAACAGGAGAAGGTCATTTAGCCCGCGAGCCTGCGACTTTTAAAAAATAACAACAAATTCAACAACCACAACATTATTGAAAAACACGAACATATTCAACAACAACCTCAGATTTGAAAAACACCAACAACTACAACAAACTCAACATTGAATAACACCAACAAGTTCAACAATAAAATCAACATTGAAAACCGCCGGCAAATTCAACAACAACCTCAACATTGAAAAAAGTGAAACAAATTCAACAGGAACCTCAACTTTGAAAAATACCGACAAATTCAACAAACTCAATATTGAAAACCACCAACAAATTCAATCAAACTCACCATTTAAAAACACCAACAAATTCAACAACAACCTCAACCTTGAAATACATCAACAAATTCAACAACAACCTCAACAATGAAAAACACAGACAAATTCAAAAACAACCTCAACACTGAAAAACACAAACAAATTCAGCAATATCTTCAACATTGAAAAACACCAACAAATTCAAGAACAATCTCAAGACTGAAAAACACCAACAAATTCAGCAACAACCTCAGCCTTTGAAAAAAAACGCAACTGCATACTCAACAACAACCTCAACATTGAAAATCACCAACAAATTAAACAAAATCAATATTGTAAAATATCAACATGTTTAATAGCAACATCAAGATTGAAAATCACCAACAAATTTACCAACAACTTTAACTTTGAAACACACCAGCAAAGTCAAAAAGATTGAAAACCACCAACAATTTCAACAGGAGCCTGAACATTGCAAAACTCCAAGTAATTAATTAACAAACATAACATTGCAAAACACCAACAAGTTCAATAGGAAGATTAGCATTGAAAAACACTAAGAAATTCAACAACTGTAACGTTGAAAATCACCAAGAAATTCCACAACAATTTCCACGTTGTAATAGTGCACACATTCAGCAACAACCTCAACTTTGTAAAAACTCTGACAAAGTCATCAACAACTTCAACATTGAAAATCAGCAACAATCTGAACATTGAAACACATCAACAACTTAAACAATGTCAACATTGAATAACCCCAACAAATTCAACTACAACCTCAGCTTTGATCAAAAGCAACAAATTGAAACACAACTTCAACATTAATAAGCACCAACAAATTCAATAATGTTAACATTGAAAACATCGACTAATTCAACAACAAGCTCAACATTGAAAATGAGCAACAAATTCAACAACAGACTCAACACCGAGAACAACAACGGCAAATTCAACAACGGCAACATTGAACATCAACAACATATTCAACAACAACCTGAATATTGTAGAACACTGACAAATTCTACAACGACTTCAACATTGAAAACATCAACATATTCAACAGCAGCTACCACATTGAAAAAAAAAATCAGCAAACATAACAACAAATTCACCTTTGAAAAACAGCAGCAAAGTTAATAAGATTGTAAAACACCATCAAATTCATAAACAGAGTCACAATTGAGAACCATCAACAAATTCAGCAATTGTTTGTTAAACGTTACGGTTGTGATTGAAAATCTTTGCACTTTTAGTTGATGACTTGTTTGTAGAACTTGGTGTTTTTCCACGCTGCTGTTGAATTTCTAGATTTTTTCAATGTTAACGTGAATTTGTAGGTGTTTTTCAATGACGAGGTTGCTCTTAAACGTGTTAATGTTTTTCATTGTTAAGCTTGTTGAATTTGTTGATTTTTTCATTGATGAAGTTGTTGATGAATTTTTTGATATTTATCAATGCTGAAGTTGTTCATCGGTTCGTTCTTCATTTACTATGGCGACGTGGTTTCTGAATTTACTGGTGTATTTCAATCTATTTGAATTTGCTGTTGTATTTCAATGTTGAAGTTGTTGGTGAATTTCTTGATGTTTTACAATGTTAAGGTTGTAGCAGAATATGTTGGTGATAATCAGTATTGAGTTTCTTTATGAATTTGCTGGGGTTTTTGAATGTTGTAGTAGTTGCTGAATTTGTTGTTGTTTCCAATGTTGAGTTGTTGTTGAATTTATTGCTGTTTTCCAATGTTGGGCTTGTTATTGAATTTGTTGGTGTTTCTGAATTTTGAGGTTGTTGTTCAATTTGTTGGTGTTTCTCATTTTTGAGGTTGTGGTTGAATTTCAATTTTGAATTTCAATTTCAAATGTTTTTTCAATGTTCACGAGCTTGTTGAATTTCTTGCTGTTTTCATTGTTGCTGTTGTTGAATTTCTGGGTGTTTTTCAATGTTTATGTTGCTGAATGTGTTGGTGATTTACAATGTAGAAGTTTTTTGCTGAATGTATACCTATTTGTCAATGTTGAGGTTGTTGTAGATTTGCTGGTGCTTCTTAATGTTGAAGTTGTTGTTGAATTTCATTGAGTTTTTCCAATGTTAAACCACTTATTGAATTTGTTGGTGCTTTGCAATGCTAACCTGATTGTTGAATTTGTTCGTGTTTTTCAGTGTTGAGTTTGTTAATTAATTAGCTGGTGTTTTGCAATGAACCGACAAAACAGGCGTGGTTCTTGGGACAGTGACTGTGCTGATCTTTTTAAAGAACCTTTTCTAGTATTCCATGCTCACAGGAATGTATCAACTGATAAACGAACCCTGGTTAGGTTCTGTAATACTAGATTTTTATTACTGTACAATCGCGTTTGTCCATTACATTCTATACCCGTTAGCCTCATTTATCCTGATTCTGCTGCTCAATATTCTTACCGTCAGACACATTTTAGTGAGAAGCAGAGCCCGCAGGAGACTCCGGGATCGCAGAAGTGGGGAGAGTGCCAGAGAGCCAGAGATGGAGAGTCGATAGATATCCATCATTTTACTGTTTGTCACCTCGCCAGTTTCCTCCTGTAGTGGGCACGATATGTTGTGTTCTGTATGAGTGCGGATGTATAATTTGCGCTGTGAGTCCATATTGCGGCATCCTTCTGCGCAGGAATTGGGCTCCTGAATTGCTCCACACATTCTTGCATTTCTGCCCCGACTAAATTCCGGCAGCAATTCAAGGATGTGCTGAGATGTCCCTTTGGCCCTGTTGCAAAATTCATTCAAAAAGGAGAGAGGAGCTGAGACAGGGAGTTTCCAGCATTATCTCATTTTAAATCCCATTCCCAATGCATGAGTGTGGTGCAGGGGATTTGGGGGTGGGGAGGGGTGGGTTGCTTTTCGACCGAGTGGTGGGAGCAGTTAAATCTCTCCCCCAATGGCATTGGACACTGCGGGAGGGACCTGTTCCCCATGGTGTTCTGGCTTGTGCTGTGGAGCCTGATCCCGACAGGTCCTTGGGTGCGGGCGGGCGGGCGAAATCTGTTTCCCATGGTGACCGGCTTGTGGTGTGGAGCCTGACCAGCACAGAGTCCGGGGAGGGGGCTGCAGGGACATGTTGCTATTCGGCAGGGAAATTGGGGCTGCGCATATTCGCTTTACTGGTCGTACAACGGGCAGGGGGCAGAAAATGTTCCCCAGGGTGACGGTATCATGGGAGGGGCGGCTCCTACACGTCACAAAGTGCAAGGGGCGGGACCTGGTCCCCATGATGACGGCATCATGGTAGGGGCGACTTCTAACTTTCACAAGGGGAAGGGGGCGGGAACTGCTCACCATGGTGACCGAATCATGGGAGGGCGGATCCTAAACGAAACAAAGAGCAAGGGGTCGGATCTGGTCTCCAAGGCGACGGCATAATTGGCGGGGCATCTTTAAACGTCACAATGAGCAGGGGGTCGTACTGGTCCCCGTGATGACCGCATAATGGCAGGGGCGAATGCTGTGACGGCAACATGGGCAGGAGGCGGGACCTTGTGCCCATGACGAACGCGCTACGTTAGGTCCGGGTCCTCTGGCGACACAATAGACAGGGTGGCGGGACCTGGTCCCCATGATGACGGCTTAATTGGAGGGGCGTGTCCTTTGACTGCACAATGGAAAAGTGGAAGGAAATGGTCCCCATGATGACGGCATAATACGGAGGCTTGGGCCTTGTGGCGGCACAATGGACAGGGGTTGGGGCCTGCTCCCCAAGATGACGGCATAACAGAGAGGGGCGTGTCTGGAAGCGGACGATTTGACGGGGCAGTGACCTTGCACCTTTGATGAAGGCACATTGGAAATGGGCGTGCCCTCCTTCCCTTGGCCAGGGTAAGCTGGACTGGTTTGGAGCAGGTCTCCCGCCGGCCCCGCCCATGACACTCAGCCATTGGAGCAGGCAGAAAATGTGAGGGCGCAAATGGTCACCGCCCCACCATTCCCACCGACGCTCTCCTGAACAACCAAATGGACCAGCAGCAACAGGTATAGAAAAGGCATTGTGAAAATTTATGCTGAATATTTCTCCTGCGTTGCCTTCCGTTATGCCCTTCAGTTACCCTTTGATGTTTTAACAATACCCAGGAGAATCAATAAAGAGGAATCTGGTTGTACCAAAGTCAAATTCTGGCCAGGGGTACCTCCGCGAGTTACACCGTGAACATTTCACCAACATCACACAGCAAACACGCCCCAGTTAGAATCCACAGGATCGGAAATGATAAGCATTGGCAGCGGCATATATTGAGAGACCCCCGACACACACAGACACATCTACACGCACATGGAGGACACATACACACGCAGAAACATACACACACACACACACACAGACACACACTCACAGGTGCATACACACACACACACAAACATACATACACCCACAGACACACAGACACATACGGACACACACAAACAGACAAATGCATCCGCACACATTCACAGGCGCAAACACAGACACACACAACATAGACACTCACATACAGACACACACACAGACACACCCACACGCACACACTCAGAGGCACCAACTCAGACAAGCACACGCACACGCACACACAGACACACCCAGATACGCTCTCACACACACAGACACACAGCCACACACACAGAGAGACACACACACAGACGCACACACACAGACAGGCGCAAACACAGACACAAATAATTCACACGCAGACACAGACACATAGGTTGCACAGACACACGCTCACACACCTCTGTTAGTCGTAGGATTTGTATAAATTTCAGGGTCTGCATTATTTTCAGTATTTCTATTTGTATCGGGATCTGTTATATTTTCAGGAGCTGTATTAATTTCAGGTTATATATTAGCATAAAGATCTGTATCAGTTTCAGGGTCCGTTTTTTGCTTCAATATCAGTTTAGGTGACTGCATTAATTTTAAATTCTGTATTAGTTTCAGGATCTGTATTAAATTAAATATCTGCATTAATTTAACCATCTGTATTAGTTTCAGGATCTGTTTTAAATTAAAGATCTGTATTAATTTAAAGATCTGTATTAAATTAAAGATCTGCATTGGTTTAAGGATCTTGATTATTTTGAGGATATGTATTAGTTTCAGGATCTGTATTCGCTTAATACAGAATATTGCAGATTTTTTTGAACCAACAATTCTTCATTCCTTTTCTGCTTCTTTGTCAATCACTTTAGAACCCTGTCAGCCGTGACTGGCCCCTATTCCAGGATCGCCAGTTCCTTGTTATTTAGCTGATCAAAACCCATCGTGAGTTTAAATCACACTATTAAAGCCTCCCCTTTGCCTGATCTGCTCGAAGGAAAACAACCACAGCTTCTGCAGTGTCTCCACGCAATTCAAATCCCTCAGCCCTCTTTCAGTTCCAGTAACATTCCTCTGCGCCCTCTCCAAGACTATAACATCCTTCCAGAAATGCGCACAACAGAATTAGGCATTATACTCACCAAGGCTTTATGATTTATGCATCCTTTGCCTGAATTTCATATTTTTGTAAACTCTGATTCTCTTGATCAATAAACACGAATTTTTGTTTTAATGCACTAAAAAGCTTGTTCTACCTTCTTCAATGATTTGCTTATATCTGCCGAACTTATTGTTGGGCAGCTCCAAAATGTGTCTACCTTACACTCTTCTATTTACAATATTCCGTCCCTCTAAAGCCATCGTACATCTCAACTTCACCCCTTTAGATTGGTGCAAGTATAATTGTATTGAAAGGGTTATGTGAAGCTGTTTGTTCTGTGGTAGGAATTAATGCCAGTCTCCATGGACCCTAATTATCTAGTTGGAGAGCTTCCCACTCATGTTTATCAGGGAGTCCCTTCAAGGCGTTACCTGACATTGTCAGCGCGAGCCTGGGCCTGTCACTAACAGGGAACTACAATTTCAAGAGAGTGAGAGGCGATCTCAGAATCTGAGAGCAATGGATTGGAAAGTTAAAACAATGGATCAGAACCTGAGAACAACATATTGGAATGTTACAACAATAAGCAGGAGTTTATCGGAAGCACTTTATGAGCTTTCCGCATATTATAATTGAATGCCATTAAATTACCGGATCTATTGGGCAATCCAGCTTATTCTGCCATTTTACTATCCGATCCTCCGTATTATTGGCGTCCCTTGTAAGTCTGATTGTGTCCGACGATCAATTTTATAAGCCATGTTTAACTGCATTAATCTTCTTCACCAAAATTAGAGTTGTTTTGAGGTTGCAAATTTGTCTAAACTAGTCCAAGAGAGCAGGGGCGACAGTTCAATGATTAACATCTTGTTCAGAAATGTCAGTATCATATGTATTCCTCTTTAATATCTGCTGTCTTCCACCATATCACAGACATTTCAAGTTATTGTCGCATGTACAGTAATTTCAATAATTCACTGGATGCAACAATATCATGGATCAATTCAGCACCTTCAGCCAAGCTGTATTATTTTTCCTTTAATCTTGATGCATAATTCCACTGTTTTCTCTCTTTCCTACAGCGAACGTCGTGACAATTGTGATCTTAACTCAGGGAAATTGTGGTCTCTCCAACTGTGTCACTCGCTACCTGGTGTCCATGGCAGAAGCGGATCTACCGTTCATTAACTTGGACCTGATATTGAGACACATTCCAATTGTTTATTGCGAACATTTTAATTTCCGGTGGTCCATGCGTGTGTGTAATATCCATGCCGTCCTGCTTTATGCAGCCTCTGACTGTTCTTTCTGGTTCACGGTCACTTTCACATTTGATCGGTTTGTGGCCATTTGTTGCCAGAAGCTAAAAGGTAAATATTGCACAGAGACAACGGCGGCTGTGGTTCTAGGATCAGTGACTGTGCTGAGCTTCATATAGAATATTTTCTGGTATTTTATGCTAACAGGTTGGTATACGCTGAGGAACAAATCCTGTTTTTGTATTGTAACATTCACAGTTCAGGATAATCCGGTGTGGATAATCATCAAATTCCTCCATGACATTCTTACTCCCTGTGTCTCATTCATCCTGATTCTGCTGCTCAGTGTTCTCACCGTCAGACACATTTCAATGAGCAGCAGAGCCCGCAGGAGACTCCGGGCTCACAGCAGTGGAGAGAGTCCCAGAGACCCAGAGATGGAGAGTTGGAGGAAATCCATCATTTTACTGTTTGTTATCTCGGCCAATTTCATTCTGTTTTGGGCGATGTCAATGGTGTATTCTATCTGCAGGCGAATGATTTATATGGAGGCTTATTCTGTATGGATGGATAACTATGTGCGGGAATTGGGCTTCATGCTGCAGCTCCTGAGCTGCTGCACAAACTCTGGGATTTACGCTGTGACCCAGACTAAGTTCAGGGAGAGTTGGTGAATGTGTTGAAATATCCCTTTACTCCAATTCCTCGATGCTTTCGATGATTTGAAGAAATTAATCTGTGAGTGTTTCTACTTTTCTTCCATTTGATTTCACTCTTGCAGCGGGGTGGTGAGCTGCCTCTGTTGTGTCAGAGTGGGGACCAGCCATGTCCCCATTGTAAAATGTGGGGGCCAGGGCGTTTCTCTGTCACGGCAGAGCGGGCTGCTGCCTATCGCCCTGGTGACAGAGAGGATGATGGATACTGTGACTATGGTTAGAGAGCGGGGAGGGCCCTGCGGCCATGGGGACAATGAGGCTCGTGGCTTTGCAGAGGAAACGAAGAGCGAATGGAGCCTGGCGCTGTGGTGTCAGTGAGGGGCAAGGCCTGTCGCTGAAGTGGGTAGAGCGAGGCATTACCTCTGGCTCTTTTGACAGAGGTGGGGGGGTGTTGGTGGGTGGCGAGCGGAGTCTCTGACTGTGGTAACAAAATGGGAAGTGCGCTCCCTCTATGGGGACAGAGCCAATCTAGCGCCTGTCATCATTTGCGTAGCCTAATCCCAATCCTAGCGTCCGCTGCCTCCCTTTTGGGCCCTAAAAAATTGGAGCCTGGATGGAATGGGGGTGGGGGAGTGGGGGTAATGCCACCGTCGGCCTGCAGAGAAATATGAAAAGGAAGTGGGGATGTCAAACCAGGTACACTGCGCGAACTTGCTTCGAATGAACTTTTCTGGGGCAGAGTGAAACATAGCAGGAAGATGGTGTACTGGGGTGTGTGAACAGCTTCATCACTGGGTGATTATTATAAAAATAAATGTAACAATAAATTCCGTCCCATATATTGTTTGTGTTTTCAATATATTTTCTACAGCCAAATAATCAGTGTGAGGAATTGAGAAAACGATCTTGGAAACAAATAGAAACTTTTAGCAAGATGCAATGTGTCGGGTTAAACATTGACAATATATTGCAGAGGAATTACAGAGCACAGCAAAGTTCATCTACTCCCATTCTGAATGGGATTAGTGTCTGATAACTGTATCGAATGTGCACATTGCTGTCTGGAATATTCGCAAACTACCATCTCCAGCCAATATCTCCAATGGAGAATGAGGAGAGAGTTCATGTATAGGGTCAGTTGGTAGAAGAGCGAATGCCCCACCCGAGTGAACTGTGCACCCTGCTGCAAACTTCAATCCCTTATTGTAATGTTAAATATTCACACTTCATTAATCTGCTTCCAGATGCAGACATGCAGTAACTGAACTTCTCTTTGTCTGGCAAAGAGCAATAGTGGCGGTGAGCTGCCAGCAGAGGTTGGGCACGCATTCCTTTAATCGCAGGCGAGGCCTGTTGCTGTCTTGTCAAAGGGGGCGGGGCCTGATACCTCAATTTTAGAGCAGGGCGGAGCCTGTTGCTGGATTGTTAGAGCGGGGGCGGGGCCTGTTGCTCCATTCTCAGAGCGGGGGCGGGGATTGTTGCTGCATTCTCAGAATGGGGGCGCAGTCTGTAGCCTCATTTTCAGACCGGGGGCGGAGTCTGTTTTACCTTTGTCAGCGAGGTATCGGGCACGGCCATTGTGATGTCACTGTCAGGCGTGGCCTGTTGTTGCAGTGAGATAGTGGGTGTGGATATGGGTTGAGTGCTCACCTTTTGAAGCAGAGTGGAACAGCCCCTCTCGGCCACGTGGTCATAAGATGCCCCTCCAACTATGGTATCCATAGTAACCAGGAAAGGAGTCCAACCAGAACACGAGCAGTCAGGCGCTGATGTCACAGGACATGGGAGGAGTGTTGATATCACAGGTATTCGCGCAGGGGGAGGTGCACCAGCTTCACTGGGTGGGAGGATGTTCATGACCCCCAGTGAGAAGGCCGATATACATGCTGCATTATGGTAGGGGGTGTATTCCTAGTTCACCGGGGCCAGGAGGTAGACTGAAGAGGTACACGCATCGTTAGATGTAGACCAGTTTGGCGGGGGAAGGAGGTGATATGCCAGGCACACTGGGAGTGAGCGAAGGTGGTGGGCGGTGTGGATATTGCAGTTGAATCTTGGAAAGGGAGAGATATACCAGCTGTAGGAATGGAGCAGAGTGATATACAAGGTACATACTCGGTCCTGGTGGGGAATAGGCCAGGTACACGGGAGCAGCAAGGAGGCGCGATTCATTTCGGAGGGAGTGCAAGGGAGGTTGATATAGCAGGTATAGAGGGGCAAGGATAAATGTACCAGCTACACCAGGAGAGGGGTTGTTATGCGACGTGCACTGGGGAGGTTGTTGATATACCTCAGGGACAGAGGGAGGTTTACGTTTACATGGCAAAGTTGGGGGGAATATGCAAGTTGCCCCGGGGCAGCGTTTGTATGAGATTAATGGGGGAACGAGGAGATATATGGACCTGTGCTGAAGCTCTGTATTTGTTACATAGACTGAAATAGTTTCAGAATCTGTTTCGGGCTCAGGGTTCGTTTCTTAGTTTTCAGACCCTATACTGGTATCAGTGTGTGTTTTACATTCAGGTTCTTATTTAGGTACATGCTTGGTAATCATATCAGGGTGTGTTATGGTCCCTTGCCAAGGTTTCCCCTGGATAAGCATGATCCCAGTGTGGAGCCCAGATTGATCGATCGTAATTTAAATGTTTGGTTAGATATGTGGAGAGTAGCTACTAAACAGAGTCACAGGAGCCAGCTGATGATCATTCAACAAATGAATGAAACATTTATTCAACAAGAAAAGATGAACCATACAACACTACACCTTCACCCACAACTACAGCTTTAAGATTACTATAGATTTATGAGGATAACGGAAGTTAAAAAAAAATCTATCTTATGCTTTAATGTCCACAGTCATTACTCAGTCCATGTAAACCTAAGGCGCCCTGTGGTCAGGCAGACCACACTCTGAACTCATCTGATAGATGATTTCTCAACCAGATGCTATGTTTCTCTCTTCAACTCCCTCCAGACACGTGTTACACCGTGAGCCAACTAGTCTCACTGAATTCTGTCCTTTTGACGAGGGTTTCCCATCTTCAATCTCCAATCCCTCGCCTTGGAATATTCTCCCAAATTGGCATTTTCTCTCAGAAACCTTCGACAAGGGTTCACCTCCAGGGCTTAGAACAATACTTTCGATGTTCCTCTGTCCTTGGTCACCAAATGCATTCAAGCTGTTTTCCATGCCCTCTCTCTCACAAGCTCAACTTTAACAGTACATCACTGCTTCACATGCTCATATCAAAGATTTACAGACCTTCAGTTGTCTCTTTGAAACTTGTTGTTTTTTGCAAATTTCTCTCACTTTAATCTAAAGCTTGTAGCCTTCCTCTCTGCCCTCATTCTTAACTACAATTAACAGGACCGTTTCCTTGGTTGCACAAGTTCCTTTGGCGATAACTTCTCCTTTGGTCTTTTAGTCATTCACTCTCCCAGCTTTTGGGGATTTTACTTTTGCTTGGTACATTTTTGTTCTTCTGGGGAATCTGCAGCTCCCTCTCCCGGTGCCCAGTCTCTCTGGGGTCCTGGCTTCAACTGAACTTCAAGCTGCTGTTTCTTTATTTCTGTGTGTATGTCTGTGAGAGGAACCTGCCTAGCCTGCTCCCTGTTGCTACACAACAGCATTGTTTGTCTAATCTTCTGACTCTAACTTTAACTTAGAGCAGACATAAACACCAGGTTTCAAATGCAAGCAACCTTTTAAAGTTTAACTAAACCTTACATTTGACCTCATTAAAACACACAGATACAGAAATACATATCAAAATTAAACTTTAATGCTAAAACTCATCCTAGCCTCCACAAATTAAAATATAACATACTTAAACTATCTCTATTTCCTAACATGGAGTTTAAATCTGTGTTGGTTTAAGTGCCTGTGCTAGTTTAAGTAGCTGTATTAGATTCATGGCCTGTAAGTGATTAATTGGTGCTATAAGTTTCTGGACCTGTATTAATTACATGGTCCATATCAGTTTCCTTGTCTGCAATATTTCAGCGACACATTTGTGTCATCGGATCTCTGGGTTTTAGCGACTACATTAGTCATAGACTCTGTATTAGTTTCAAGGCCTATATTAGCATTTTTCACTCTATTAGTTTGAAAGGTCTGACAACAATTGGCACTGATTCAAATGCTGCGGACTTTTGTATTTTTAAGTATATTCCCAAATTATGAAGATAAGCTCAAGGCCTTGAAAAGGTTTGGCAGAAATCTAATTTTTGGCTGAGTTAAAGTATCTGTGATAATTCTAAAGGAAACGGGCTAGACACAATTTAGTGAGATACTTTTGGGACAATAAAATGATTTTTGAGAAGAAGATAAGTAACCAGAACAAGTGAATGCCTGATTTCTGTTTTAAAACTGCTTAGAGTACTTTACTGGATTTTAAATTCTCCCCACACATCTGAACAAGATAAGATTGTAGACTGTTGTATGTGTAAAATGGAATAAGGCAAGTAGGAGAAAGAGTTAGGGAAAGAGGACAAAATATACAAACTGTTTTAAGGGAACTGAATTTAATAATCTGACCATCAGCTGAGACATTGGAACTGCACAGGGGAGATAAGCAAAGATCTGGAGGCAGAGATCCTCATTGATACGGAATAGTTAATGCTGCCTAAAGAGCAAGGAAACATTATAAACGATCAAGACAATAGAGAACCTGACCTCAAAAGAATCTTATGATGATCATGGTCAGGGGGAAAAAAACTTTGAGGTAAAACTATGTGGAATCTATAGTTCAGGAACTGAAATGTAAGGAGAAATGATACTTAACTACAATTTACCACAAGATGGATATAGTTAAAGGGAAAGCTAGAAAAATGCTAAATAGATGTATTACTGATTGTATTAGTGTTCCCACGAGCTACAAAGATTATGACCACACGGTTAACACTATGATGACAGACAGAGCTAAGCAGCTCCCATAGAGAACCATCACTGGAACTGAAGATACGGAGCCATTTAAACATAGGATAAAAAGGTGCATTGGAGAGTTATGTCGTCAGTTTAGAGAATTGATGTCCCACGAGGAACAGCAGGGGACAGTAGACTGGAAGGAGTGGAGGGTGCCTATCCAGATGGATTCAGATCAGGTAACTCATTTCAAAGGAAGAGTCTTTCAGGAAATGAATAAGTTTAAATATAAGCAGAAATTCCTTACAAGCCACAGAGCTCAGGGATGGTGGAAAGAACGAACTGAACTCAAAAAAATAATAATTAGAAAAGCAATTCAAGATACAGGGAACAGCTTAATATGCTAATGCGCCTTAGGGCTACCCCAACCTGGATCCATTTGAAATTACGATAAGGTGAGCAATGCAGTTACCCGAGGGAATCACAGTAGGATTGGGAGGTTTAGGACCACTAAAAGGAATGATGCGTGATTCTGTGAGGGAAATAAGTCAGCAGTTGAATGAGTTAAGGAAGTATGTTAGAGATCGATAGGTGATTAACGATATGGCAACAGGAAAATCCAAAGAACAACAATGGACCAGATGGGGAATAAGGTGATGGTCAAGCTGAGCACGAACCGAGCAGGCATGGGCCATACGAGTTAATTATAAAAGGTGATACATGAGCACTTGTAGATAAGAGAACGGGAAGTAAATGGAGGCATTACACGCATTTATAGGTACATGGGAATTGACAAGCGGTAATCCGGAGAACGGGTGCCGATGTTAATATCTCAACAGATCTAAGATCCTGGCTGTGGGCGTATCAGTACTGGTAACAAGGTCGGTGGTCATTACTGCTCATCCCTCACCGCAGGAGGAACATTGGTACTGCACGGACAGTGCCAAATATGACACGGAGCGGGGAATGACAAATGTAACAGTAGGAGAACAAATGATTTCTAATTGTAGTAAGGGATTACTTCAGATCAGGCGTGGGAGGTCCATCACTATGCAACCACCTCCCACGTCTACTTAACAGTCTGAGTAGAGATAATTGAAGCCCCTCAAACCACACTGACTGACCCATCTTGTCCTACTATGCATCCAGGACCGACTGGTGAATCAGGAGTTTTGTATGCTAATGTAAACCACGAGCTGGTACACGTAGTCTTGTACATATCCGGAATAGCCCTGCCCGAGTGGTGCTCAACCCATGTTCGGGCACTATATCCGGCTCTAACTGGCCAGTTGATGACTGAAGCATCTAAGTTCCACGGCTGAATGCGATCAGTCTTGGGAGGGAACCGAGTTAAGGGCAGCCTGATAAATGGTGGTACTAAGATATTCAATATAGGGGCATCAGTGGCTGATTCAGAACCTGATATCTTTTGGCAGAAGGTCCGGACCTTGACCTCCAAGCTTAAGGAAATCTTAGAACGGGGACAGGGGGCTCATAACATCCAATTAAATAGAGACCAGGGCATGACACAATTAATCCGCAACCTGGCTACCGTGTTCGAAGGTAATCCGGGGACTATCAACAAAAAGATTAAAATAGGGGGAAACAATTCAGTCGAAGGAAGCAGAAATGATCTTGGCAACACATATGGATGCTGGGCACTGGAACAAGCCCGAGAGAATTTAAGAAAGATCAATGGAGTTCCATTATGGTTAACTATTGAGCATTTACTTAATCTTTCACGACACAAGAATCATGATTGACTGGTTGCCAGATCAAAGGTGTAACAAGGCAAATCTTCAGCTGAAACGGTGCAAGATTTTGTTTGAGAATTCAAATGGATTAGACACCAATTCAGAATATAGATCAATCAGACCTTAGGGCGATGGGAATGAGGAGCAGGAGTAGGCCATTCAGCCGCTCGAGCGTGCTCCGCCTTTCAGCAAGTTCATGGATGAACTGCTTGTGGACTCATCTCAACTTTTCTGTTTGTGACCCCCAACCCGGCCCAAATAAGGCTTTGAACACCTTGTTGATCAGAAACCTGTCAAATTCAGCCTTGAATATATTCTGTGACTTGGCCTCCACTGCTCTGTGGGGGAGAGAGAATTCCAGATGCTGACGACCCTCTGAGAGAAGAGATTACCCCTCATCCGCGTCTTCAATGGGAAACCCCTTATTCTGAAACCGTTCACCACCCCCCCCACCCCCACCCCCCCCCCCCCCCCCCCCCCACCCCCACAACATCAAGGTGGAAACATCCTCTCAGAATTTTGTTTTAATAAGGTTCTTCTCTCCTTCTTCTAAAGTCCAATGGACACAGGCCCAACCTGGCCAACCTTTCCTCCAAAAGGCACCTCCCTTCATTACAGGAATCAGCCTAATGAATCATTTCTCAACGGCTTCTCATGTGATCCGGCCCTTTCTAAAGTAAGGAGGACAAAATATAGATTAACTGAATCACTAACTAACAATTGCATTGCACATCTTTTCAGACGTCTTATTATGTCAACTGTACAAGGCACTAGTTAGGGCACATCTAGAATACTGTGAACAGTGTTGGTCCCCTGATCTAAGGGAAGATGTATTGATATTGAAGGCAGTCCAGAGAAGGTTCACTAGGTTGATCCCAGGGATGGAGGGATTTTCTTATGAGGAGAGTTGGAGTAGGTTGTGTCTGTACTCATTGGAGCTTAGAAGAATGAGATTCGATCTTATTGAAATATTAAAAAAAAGTCTTAGGGGGCTTGACGGTGCATTTGCTGAGAAGCTGATTCCCCTTGTGGGAGAGTCTGGGACCAGAGGGCATAATCTCTGAATAAGGGCCCTCGCAATTAATACAGAGAAGGGGATAAATTTCTTCTCTCAGAAGGCAGTCAACCTGTGGAATTCTTTACGCAGAGGGCTGTAGAGGCTGGGTAGCGAAGTATATTCGAGGCTGAGATAGATTGTTAAACAGAAAGGGAATCAAGGCGTATAGGGAAAAGGCAGGAAAGTGAGGCTGAGGATTATCTGGTCAGTCTGAACTCACTGAATGACGGAGCAGCCTCGATGGGCTCAATGAGCTAATTCTGCTTCTATGCCTTATTGCCTTATATCACAAAACAATTCTTCTCAAGTCATATCAAGAGCTGTCGCCAATAACGATTGAGCCTCAAACCCAGCCAAACCCAAAATCACAGAATAATCCCGAAAAACAAAACCCCACACCACACACCACCACCATTAAAGCCCCGACACCAAACCCAAAATAACTTAATAACCCCGAAACACAACACCACACCCCACGCACCACCAACAATAAACCCCCTATCCCAAACCTAAAATCACATTATAACCCCGAAACACAACACCCCACCCCACGCACCACCACCAATGATCCCACACCCTCATGTTCCTGGACACTTTCCATTAGTCCAGAAATCTATTTGGAATCCACTCGCTGACCTTCCAATCTTCCGGTTCATTTATTATTATTCTTGTTGGGATTCTCTTGTACTTTTGGCCCCAGCTTCTTGCAGGGAAGATATTTTTTCAGCATTTCATGTACCTGGGAATGGACAGATGAGGAGTCAGGTCGGGTATAAAAGGGAAAGCAGTGACAGAGCTATTGACAAGGGGCTCACATGAGACATCGACGGGCCCCTTAGCACGAGGGAAATTCCATCCCTGAAACCGGGTGGGGGGGACGTGTCCCCTCCCTCAACACCCGAACAAACCAGCCCCTATAAACCAACTCACGCTCGGCCCATTCAGCGTCTGGGGAATTCTCCCCGCTCCCCTCATCCCCATCAGTTCAATCAAACCCCTACCAGAGAGTGAGGAAGGGAATTCTCATCCCTGCACTCGATTCAATGCCGACTGGAGATGGCCAAACAATGGAAAGGTTAATTGAAGCCAACTCGGGTTATTGAATGGGTTATAGCCACAGCGCAATAATGACTGCAGGATGAAACCCTCACCTGGTGTAGATGGGCTTCCTTTTCCTCGCCAGTGTCCAGTTTGTTCTTCCCGACGTACATCACTTGAACTTCGGCATTGATCTGGTCACAATCCATGTTGCTGAAGTCCAGGACCACTGTAACATCGAGAGGACAAGGCTTCAGACACACACACACACAAAGCAACTGGGCAGGGTTAGAGGTGGGGGTGAGAACTGGGTACGGAGGTGGATTGGAGGGGAGGTGTGGGGTTGGGGCAGAGGGGATGGGCAGGCCTCGGGGGTCAGACTCCGTCCACTCCCCTCGCTGACAGATTGAAGGAATCTCCGTGACTGATTGTATTGGGAGACGGTTATGCTCAAATTGAGTTGACAAGTCAGGTACCTGTTTCTGATGATCCAACTCTGACAAAGGATGGTTGCCGAGCGCAGTCTCGACTACATTGTTCCTTGGATCCCTCATTGTTTGACGTCTCCAGGTCTGTGATAGGACAAGGGAGTGTTACTCGCAATAAGTGCTTGCTGAAACCTGAAATCCCACTAACTCTAAACGTCAAGACTGCAAAAACACTGAACCTCTCAAACCCCAAATACATGGAGCCCCAAAACTCCGAAATTATGAACCCCTCAAAACCAAAAACATTGAACCCCGAAACGCCAATGACACCAATCTCCACAAAATACTGAAGCCCCAATCCATTGAATAGTTAAATAATAGAAAGTTGGGTTATTGAATTGGTGCTGCCCACACCCCTAGAATGACTGTGGGACACTAAGTAACACTTTACTGCCAAATCTCATTCACAATGACGTCCAAATATCACTAACGCAGATCCCCCAAACTCCACTAACACCGAACAGCCACACACAAACTGAGCGTCCAGATATCCCTAGCACTGATCCCCAAATCTGCACAAACACCAAATACCCAAATCTTATTGACTCTGAACCCCCAGCCCCAATCACACTGAACGTCCAAACATCACTCACACAGAACACCCAAACTCCACTAACAGCGAAACCCCAATTCTCACAAACACTGAATCCCCCATTCCCACGAAAACCGAAACCAAAACTCCATTAACACCGAAACCCCAAATCCCAACAACACCGAACCCCCAGCCCCACTAACACCGATCCCCCAAACTCCACCTACACCAAACAGCCACACACATACTGAACGTCCAGATGTCCCTGGGACCGATCCCCCAAACTCCATATGCACCGAATCCCGAAATCTCATGACACTGAACCCCCAGTCTCCTCACACTGAAGCCCCAAATCTCACTGACACTGAACCCCAGCCACAATCACACTGAACGTCCAAACATCACTCAAACCGAACCCCCATAGTCCACTAACAGCAAAACCCCAATTCTCACTAACACTGAATCCACAATTTCCACGAACACCGAAACCCAAACTCCACTAGCACTGAAACCCCAAATCCCACCAAAACCGAACCCCCAGCCCCACTAACACCGAACTTCCAAATCCAACCAATACCGAATCCCCAGCCCCACTAACACCGAACCCCCAGATCCCACCAACAGCGAACCCCCAGCCCAAATAACACCGAACCTCCAAGTCCCGCCAACACCTAACCCCAAGCCCCACTAACACTGAACCCCCAAACACTGAAACACCAATCACCCGAAAACACTGTACACTGTTTCAAGTTCAATTTTAGAGTGAGAGTCAGATTCTGAGATGAGGCGAGCAGCCTTAGTGGCAGTTAACTATCAATCATCGTTGTGTGAATAGTTTTTCATGACTGCAGCAAGAAGCTAAGGTGGAGAGTGACTTCTCGCAGCTCAATATAAGACAGGGAATTTTAGAATGTGCAGTCAGTAATGGAGACAAAGTCACTGAGAGGATACATTGGCCCGAGTGATAAAGAGACGGAGTGAGTATACTTGTGAATTAGGAATTTGATTTAAAGTGAGAATGCGAATGGTAAATCTGTTTCAATTTCAATTTTAGAGTAAGAGTTTGATTCTGAAGTAGAAATATCCAGTTAAACAGCCGGCTGCCTTAAGAAGAGTGGCGATTTTTGGGAGACAGACAAGCGTGAGTATGTTGAGCAATTTGGTTCATTGTGAGAGTTTGCATAGTACACATGTTTCAAGTTCACTTTTAGAGTGAGACCCAGATTCTGGCCTGGGACTAGCCAGTTAAATATTTTGAGAAAAAAACTGTGTTTGGTTAAAATCACCTTTGCCTGAATAGTTTTTGACGACTATAGGAGGAAGCACAAGTAGAGAGGGCCTAATCACAGCTCAATATAAGACAGGGACCTTTACAGCGTGCAGTCAGTAATGGACACATACTCAGTGAGAGGAGACATTGGCCTGAGTTATACAGCGAGTGATTGAGTATATTTATGAATTCGGTTTAAAGTGAGAATTGAAATGGTAAATGTGTTTCAAGTTCAGTCGTGGAGTAAGAGTCAGATTCCAAGCTAGGCTAACAGGGGTTTAATAGTTACAGCAAATGTCTGTGGTTTGAATAACATCAACAGATCATTTAATTGGTGGGAATGTTCAGAAAATAATTCACTTCATCATTTATACAGTTTGAAAGCCACCAATGTCAGCCTGCTCTGTCACTATTGATCATTCACCAGTCACTGAATCCCACTCCTCTCTCTCACTATATCACACTCCCCTGAGTTGCTACATCCCACTCCCCTGAGTCACGACATCCCACTCACATCAATGGCTATATCCCACACCCCCTCAGTCACGACGCCCCACTCACATCAGTGGCTACATCCCACTCACATCAATTGGTACATTCCATTCACCCCAGTCGCTACATCCCAAACCCCTCAGTCGCTACATCCCACTCACCTTAGTCACCAAACCCCAATCCCCTCTGTCTCTACATCCCAATTCCATTCAGTCCCTATACCCTACCTCCCTCAACTACTGCACCCCTCTGCCCTCAGTCATGACATCCGTCTCCCCTCAGCTCCTCCATCCCACTCCCTTCAGTATGAGATTACAGCGACTATATTGAGTGAAGATTTTTTGTAGAATATCCCGTCCAGGCTGTACCTCTTATTACAGATCCTGTTGGGCTAGATGACCCAGGTGCAGTGGATTTTCGAGTTGAGTATTCCTCAGATTTCGAGTTTGGTTTTGTCCCTGGATCTGCAATGAGTAAGGAGGCATGGGAGATTGCAGAGGGCGGATCACCTCAAGAGAGCATTTAATTGGTAGGAATGTTTAGAAAATTATTCACGTCTTTTTTGTACAGTCTGAACCCCACCAATGTCAGTCTGCTTTGTCACTACTGATTGTACACCAGTCACTGCATCCCACTCCCCTCACTCACTACGTCACACTCCCCTAAGTCGATACATCCCACTCCCCTCACTCGCTATCTCCCACTCCCTTCAGTCGCTAATCCCACTTCCCTCATTCCCTACATCCCACTCCTCTCTGTCTCTACAGCACACTCTCCGTAGTCACTACAGCCACTCCCCTCAACTGGTGCTTCCCACTCTGCTCAGTAAGGACATTCCACTCCACTCAGTCATGATATCCCTCTCCCCTCAGCCCCTCCATCCCACTCCCTTCAGTATGAGATTACAGCGACTATATTGAGTGAAGATTTTTGTAGAATATGACGTCCACGCTGATACCTGTTATTACAGATGCTGTTGGGCCAGATGACGCAGGTGCAGTGAATATTCGAGTTGAGTGTTCCTCAGGTTTTGGAGTTGGTGTTGTCCCTGGATCTGCAATGATGTAAGGATACATGGGAGATTGCAGAGTGCGGACCATCTCAAGAATGCATTTGCTTGATAGGAAAGTTTAGAAAATGATTCACGGCATCTTTTGTACAGTCTGAACCCCACCAATGGCACTGTAATCTGTCACTCCTGACTGCACTCCAGTCACTAACTCTCAGTCTCCTCACAATATTCCACTCCCCTCACTCACTGTATCTCACTCCTCTCACTCAATATATCACACAGCCAACTGTCACTCCACACCACTCCCCTCAATTACTACACCCCACTCCCCTCAATCAATACATCACTCACCCCGGAGTTATTACATCCCGCACCCCTCGCTCACTGAATGACACTCGCCTCACTCACTGATTTACACTCCCACCAGCCCTTCTTCCTCACTCTTTAGTAACTACATCCCACCCCCTTCAGTGTGAGATTGCAGTGATCATATTGTGTGAAGATTTTCTGTAGAATATCCCCTACAGACTGATACCTGATATTTCAGATCCTGTTGGGGTGGATGATGCAGGGACAGTGAATTCTTGATTTGAGTTTTCCTCAATTTTAGGAGCTGGTGTTGTCTCTGGATCTGCAAGAATGTAAGGATACATGGGAGATTGAAGGGTGTGGTTCACGTCAGAACAGCTATTATTTTATGGTAAGTTTAGAAAATGATTCACTTCTGCATTTATACACACTGAAACACACCGATTTCACTCTGTTCTGACAATCCTGGCAATACATCTGTCACTAACTACCCCTCAACTCACTCACCATATCCCACTACCTTCACTCGCTGCATCACCCTCCTCTCGCTTGTGTCATCTCACTCCTCTCTCTTGTGACATTTCACTCCTCTTGCACCAGAAATCACACTTCCCTCGCTCGCGACATCCCACTCCTCTGAGTCACACATTCCGCTCTTCTAAGTCACTACCTCACATTCCCCTCAGTCACTACGTCATACTCCCCTCAGTCTTTCCATCCCACTCCCTTCAGTGTGAGGTTACAGCGATCACATGGTGTGAATATTTTCTGCAGAATATCCCCTCTACAATTATACCTGTTTTATCTGATTCTTTGGGGTTGGATGATGCAGGGACAGTGGAGTCTCGAGTCGAGTGTTCCTCAGATTCTGGAGCTTGTGTTGTCTCTGGTTCTGCAATGAAGAAAAGAGACATGGAAAATTGCAGATTGTGGATCATCTCAAGAGAGCAT
The DNA here is from genome assembly GCF_964194155.1 of Cetorhinus maximus. Classification (NCBI taxonomy): domain Eukaryota; kingdom Metazoa; phylum Chordata; class Chondrichthyes; order Lamniformes; family Cetorhinidae; genus Cetorhinus; species Cetorhinus maximus. The sequence goes on from NW_027597100.1 coordinate 62,339, forward strand.
TTAATTGGTTGGAAAGTTTGGAAATGATTCACTTCACCTTTTATACAGTCTGAACCCCGCCAACGTAACTCTGCTCTGTTGCTTCTCAATGCACATCAGTCACTAACACCCAGCCTCCTCCATTACTATATTCCGCTCCCCTCACTCACTACATCCCACTCCCCTCAGTCACTGCATCCCACTCCCCTTTCTTATTAAGGCACACACCTCACTGTCACTACACCCCACTATGTTAAGTCACTAAATCTCACTCCCCTCCGTTACTTGCATTGTCTCACCCCAGTCACTACATCCCACTCCACTCCATCACTATACCCTACTCCCCTCAGTCACTACATCCCACTTCCCTCAGTCACTACATCCCTCTCACCTAAGTCGCTACATCCCACTCCAATCATTCACTGAATAACAATCCCATCAGTCCTACTTCCTCACCCCTTAGTTACTATATCCCACTCTCTTCAGTATGAGATTAAAGCGATCATATTGTGTGAAGATTTTCTGTAGAATATCCCCTCCACACTGATACCTGATATTTCAGATCCTGTTGGGCTGGACGATGCAGGGACAGTGGATTCTTGATTTGAGATTTCCTCAATTTTAGGAGCTGGTGTTGTCTCTGGATCTGCAATGATGTAAGGATACATGGGAGATTGAAGGGTGTGGTTCACGTCAAAAGATCTATTATTTTATGGTACGTTTAGAGAATGATTCACTTCTGCATTTATACTGACTAAAACACACCGATTTCACTCTGTTCTGACAATCCTGACAATACATCTGTCACTTACTATCCCTCAACTCACTCACCATATCCCACTCCCTTCACTCGCTGCATCACCCTCCTCTCGCTTGCGACATCTCACTCCTCTCTCTCGTGACATTGCACTCCTCTTGCTCCAGAAATCACACTCCCCTCGCTCGTGACATCCCACTCCCCTGAGTCACACATTCCGCTCTTCTAATTCACTACCTCACACTCCTCTCAGTCACTTCGTCATATTCCCCTCAGTCTTTCCATCCCACTCCCTTCAGTCTGAGGTTACAGCAATCACATGGTATGAATATTTTCTGCAGAATATCCCCTCTACAATTATACCTGTTTTATCTGATTCTATGGGGTTGGTTGGTGCAGGGACAGTGGAGTCTCGAGTCGAGTGTTCCTCAGATTCCGGAGCTTGTGTTGTCTCTGGTTCTGCAATGAAGAAAAGAGACATGGAAAGTTGCAGATTGTGGATCACCTCAAGGGAGCATTTAATTGGTTGGAAAGTTTGGAAATGATTCACTTCACCTTTTATACAGTCTGAACCCCGCCAACGTAACTCTGCTCTATCGCTTCTGAATGTACATCAGTCACTGACACCCAGCCTCCTCAATTACTATATTCCGCTCCCCTCACTCACAACATCCCACTCCCCTCAGTCACTGCATCCCACTCCCCTTTCTTATTAAGGCACACACCCCACTGTCACTACACCCCACTAGGTTAAGTCACTATATCCTACTCCCCTGAGTTACTTGCATTGTCTCCCCCCAGTCACTGCATCCCACTCCGCTCCATCACTATACCCTACTCCCATCAGTCACTACATCCGAATTCCCTCTGTCACGATATCCCACTCACCTAAGTCGCTGCACCCCACACCAATCACTCACTGAATAACAATCCCATCAGTCCTACTTCCTCGCCCCTTAGTTATTACATCCCACTCCCTTCAGTATGAGATTAAAGCGATCATATTGTGTGAAGATTTTCTGTAGAATATCCCCTCCAGACTGATACCTGATAATTCAGATCCTGTTAGGCTGGATGATGCGGAGACAGTGGATTCTCCAGACGCGCTGACCACAGATTCTGGAGATGATGTTGTCTCTGGAAAAGTAATGAATTAATCAGATATGGGATATTGCAGAGTACCCATCACTTCTGGAGATTATTTACTTGGGAAGAAAGTTTAGAAAATGCTTAAGTTCATCATTTATTCCGTCTCAAATACTGCTGTGTCGCTCTGGTCTATCGCCCCTTAATGACCCCATTCACTAACTCTCAATCCCCTCACTAACCATATCCTATTCCTCTCAGTCACTTCATCCCAAACCCCTGTCATTATATGCAACTCCCCTCAGGAACGAATGCTCCACCCCCCTCAGTCACTCATACTAGGACGATCAGCCAAGAAATCCCAGTGCCGTCAGCCAATCCATCTCACTCAGTCATTAAATCCCACTTCCCTCAGTCACTACATCCCACTCCCCTCAGTCATGACGTCGGACTCCCCTCAGTCGCTGCGTCCCATTCCCCTCAATAACTACACAAGGCTTCCATCAAGCACAACATCCCACTTCCCTCAGTCATTGCATCACTCTCCCCCGAGTCACTACATTCCACTCCCCTCAATAACTATATAAGGCTTCCATCAAACACTACATCCCACTTCCCTCAGTCACTGCATCCCACACCCCTCAGTCACAACATTCCTCTCCCCTCAGTCACTACATCCCACACCACTCATCCAGTACACCCCATTCCTCTCAGCCATGATGTCTCAGTCCCCTCAGTTGCTGCGTCCAACTCTCAATAACTTCTTAAGGCTTTCCTCACGCACTACATCACACTTCCCACAGTCTCTGCATCCCATGCCCTTCAGCCATTAAATCCCACTCCCCTCAGTCACTACATCCCACTCCCCTAAGTCCCTAAACCCCACTCCCCTCACTCACTGCACCCCACTCCCCTCAGTCACGACATCACACTCCCCTCAGTCAACATATTTCACTCACTTCTGTTTGAGACTACAACAATCATACTGTGTGAAGATTATCCAGAATTTCCCTCCCAGTTTGATACCTGATATTTCAAATGCTGTTTGGCTAGATGATGCAGCGACAGTGGATATCCGAGTCGAGTGCCCCTCAGATTCCTTAGTCGATGTTGTCCCTGGATCTGCAATGATATAAGGAGACATGGGAGGTTGTAGAGTGTGGATCACCTCAAGGGATCATTTGCTTGCCACTAAAGTTTAGAAAATGATTTTAATGATCATTTATACAGTATGAAACTCACCAATGTCAGTCTGCTCTTTCACTTCTGACTGTACAACAGTCACTGAATTTGAATCCTTTCACTCATTGCACCCCACTCGCCTCACTCACTACACCACGCTCCCTTCACTCTCTACGCCCCACTCTGTTCATTTACTTCATCAAATTACACTCTCTCACTGCATCCTGCTCCGCTCAGTCTCTGCGTTCCACTCACCTCAGTCATTGTATCACACTCCCCTCAGTCACCATGACCCAGTCCCGTCAGTCACTGCATCCCACTCCCCTCAGCCTCTGAATTACACACACCTTCCACCTCCGATCAGTCACTGCAACCCACTACCCTCAGTCACTACATCCCGCTCTCCATAGTCACTGCATCTCACTCACTTCAGTCACACCAACCCACTCCCCTCAGTCACTGCATCCCACTCCCCTCAGTGACTACATCCCACTCGGCTCAGTCACTGCATCCCAGTCTCCTCAGTCACTGCCTCTCACTCCCCTCAGTCACTGCATCCCACTCTCCTCAGTCACTGCATCCCAGTCTCCTCAGTCACTGCATCCCAGTCTCCTCAGTCACTGCATCCCACTCGGCTCAGTCACTGCATCCCACTCCCCTCAGTGACTACATCCCACTCCCCTTACTCACAGCATCCAACTCCCCACAGTCACTAAATTCATCTCCCCTCAGTCACTATATCGCACTCCCCTCAGTCACCATGTCCAACTCCCCTCAGTCACTGCACCCTACTCCCACCAGTCACTGCATCGCGCTCCCTTCAGTCACTGCATCCCACTCCCCTCAATCACTGAATTCCGGTCCCCTCAGTCAATGCATCCTAATGCGCTCAGTCCATACTTCCCACTCCCCACTCAACACTCTCCCCTCAGTCACCGCATCCCACTCACCTCAGTCACCGCATCCCACTCCACTCAGTCACTGCAATGTACCTGTGCAATAAGCAGCATCGTTGTCTTTTGTCGGCTTCAGCTCATAAACGAAGTAACTGCTACAGTTTTTAATTTGTATCTTTTTGACCCAGTGGCAGTGATCTCCGCCCCAGGTAAAACAAACTGTCCTGGTTACTTCTCCCTGTCCTACGGTGGGATGTGAACCTGAAATGAGGTGTATAAATATGTAACGGATGTGAATAATGCTGGTCATTGAATGTAAAACTGATATTAAATATCTGAACATACCCGGTAACCATCCTGGATGTTCTGTGCAGCAGTGATTCTGTGTGACACGTTTCTCCGGAATCTTGCATCCACCAGAACTGAAACGACAATCACAGATTATGGAAGGAGACCGCTCAGGTTGAGGCCATTCGGCCCACTGTGTGGCTGCAATCTCTTTGTACGATTTAACCAATGAATACAGCTCCCCTTCTGTTCTTCCTGCTTGTAAATCTCCCCTTCCTGGAGTTAGCCAATGTCCTTTCTAAATCTTTATATTGGGTTTAATTTCCCTGTCCTTCTGACCGTGTGTTCTACATCAGAAGAAGTCACTGCCAAATCCTTATCATATCCTTGTTCTTTTATCAATGACTTTCAATCTGTATCTTCTGGTTCCCAACCCTTGTTCCAGAGTAAATAGTGTCTCATTTTCAATTCTGGTCACAGCTTTTATGCATTTTAACACTTCTGCTAAAACTCTCCGTTCCCATTCTCTGCCCGAGGGAGAAGCCTTGTTTCCCTCACTGGAGCGGGAGCCCCGTCACAACACCCTCCCACCCCCACCACCACCCCCCCACCCGCCCTCCCTCCCACAACATCTGGAACCCTGCTGGCAAATGTCCTCTCTTCCCTGTTCAAGACCTTGACGCCCTTATTAAAGTGCGGGGCCAGGAATCGGACACACTACATTAAATGAGACCAAGCCCCAGATTGTTACTTATTCTTTCACTCGCTGTTGGATCCTCCAGCTGGGTCACCATTTATTGCCCATCTTTAATCTCCCCTTGAGAGGCTGGTAGTGTTCTCATGTTTCTGCGGCCCTTGATTTCAAATCATGTGTTTGGAAGGTGTTGTTGAAGGAGCCTTGGCGAGTTGCTGCAGTGCATCTTGTAGATGGTACACATTGCTGTCCTGTGGAGGGAACGAATGTTTGTGGATGTGGTGCCAATCAAGCGGGCTGTTTTGTTCTGGACGGTAGAAAGCTTCATGAGTGCTGTTGGAGCTGGACATTGAGGCTACAAGGGTACACAGTTCTCCAAGTGTGGTCCAACTGACAGATAACGAGTCCAGACCTGTGCGCAGTGCTCTGAATGTGGCCCAACTGAGGGAAACAGAGACCAGAACAGTGCACACTGCTCTGAATATGTGGTCTAACCGAGAATACAGAGACTGGAACTATGCACTGTGCTCCGAGTGTGGTCTGAGCGAGGCATACGGAGAGCAGCACTGTGCATGGTACTCTGAGTGTCGTTTTACCGTGGGATATGGAGACCAGTAATGTGCACGGTGCTCCGAGTGAAGTCTAAGCTAGGGTTACGGTGACCAGGGCTGTGCTCAGTGCACCGAGTGTGGTTTAACTGAGGGATACAGAGACCGGAACTGAGCACGGTGATCCGGTGTGGTCTATCTGAGGGATACAGAGTCCGGAACTTTGCACAGTGCTCCAAATGTAGTCTATCTGAGGGATGCAGAGACCAGAACTGTGCACGAGCTCCGAGTTTGAATGAATCAATCTTCTGTACAGGTTTAACATCCCATCTTCTTCTTTCAGTCCCGTCCTCGACAAATTGACCCCGGAGCTCTGTTTCTTTCCTGGTGACCTTATTGACTTGTGTTACTTTTTAATGCTTCCTGTACCTGTGCTGCCAGATTCCTCTACACCTCTGTGTCATCTAGGCTCTCTCTTTTCTCAGTCTTTTTCATCACGTGACTCTTTCTAACTAATTCCCCCACCCCACAATGACCGACTTTTCAGTTCCTTTGCGAATTACCCCCTCATTCTGCAAATGCATTCACAACATCCTGGAGTAGGTCAAGTATCCTTCTGTATGAGCTACACTGTACAGTTTGATATCAGCAGCAGATTTTGATAATGTGATTCTGGTTCCTGTGTCCATATTGTGACATTGTAAATGATAAACAGGGATGGTCCCATCACTGACCCCAGTAGATCCCCACTTCCCACTTTTGACAGTCCCAACCCCCACTTGTCCGAGTAACTCCCTTTATCCCTGTTCCATACCTCTATATGTTCTGTCACTGTCGAATCCACTCCTTCCCCATTCCCTGTATTCACTCCATATCCCATTGTCCGGAGAGATGATCCCAGTATCCCAGCAGTCCCTGTTCACCCACTCGCTCTCTGTTCCCTTCTCTATCTTCACTTCCCGCCTATCGATTCCTTTAACTCAAATTGCTCCTCCATGTTTCTATTGATGGGTTGACCTGGATTTTCCCCGTCACGTTACCTGTTAAATCGGTACCATCCATACTTAAGGTCCTTATCACACTTCCTATGGCCAGAGCACTCAGCCCCAGTACAATCGATGCTCCTCCAGGCCTGATCCAGGACGTTGTGATTTAGACAGGGGTCAGTGAGTGTGGAACCTGGGTCTGTTTGACAGAAAGATGTCCCGTATTGATGCATAAAGTACAGTTAATGTCACACTGCAGCTTGTAGCCACAAAGCACAAATTACCTCAGTATCATTCTACACCCACATGGATAATACCCACAATTCAATGCTGGAAATCTGGACCCTTCTCTGAATCAGGTTTCCATCCGCCTCCACCTCTACTCTGAAGTTCCCTGCTATCTCCCAGGTAAATAGCCACAAGCCCAGATACACTAAGTCCCCATAGCAAAGCGTCAGATTTAAACCAGTAATGGTGTCATCCGGCAATCCACGATTCACTCTGTGTTCCTCTGCATTGCTGTCTTACACAGTCAGCTATCGGGGCCGTGAAATGTGAAATATCCGAGAGTTAACACATCACACCCAGATGTACGTTGACGGCACCCACACATCACTGAACGCCCTCCCTCGAAATATGGAGAAAATGCATCCACTGTCATCGCTCACATCAGAACCTCCTCTCTGTGGCCACTGCCATTGTCTCTCTCTCTGTGAACTGTCTAATACTGAACCATTTTGTTCATAAATTTGGTCCAAAGTAAAAATTGAAATGGTAAAATCTGTTTGAAGTTATGTTGCAGAGTAAGAGATGGTTCTGTTCTCCAACTAGCAGGTTTTAAAGTAAGTTAATTAGTTAATCAAAGAACTGTCTCTGGATTAAATCACATTTGCCTGAATACTTTTTGATGACAGCAGCAAGGAGCTGAGATGGAGAGGACCTCATCAACGCTCAATATAAGACAGGGACTTATACAATGTGCTGTCAGTGATGGGGACACAGTCAGTGAAAAGGGACTTTGGCCTGAGTAATTCAGAGACTAAGCGAGAGTGTTTGTGAATTTGGCTCAGTGTGAGAATTCGAACGGTAAAGCTGTTTCCTGTTCAGTTTTAGACAAAGAGTGATTCAGATTCTTGCCTGGACCTAGCAGGGTTTAAAGTAAGTTACGTTGTTAGAGAAGCAAGATTCTTTCGTTTAAAGTTGGACTTTAGAGCATAAGAGAAAAGTGGACTTTTTGGAAAGCGAGTTACTCACCTCAGCCTGACAGAAGACAGGGAGTTTTGAGCGGCAGAGTCAGTTGAGTGGGGTTCAGCGTTAACGGGGTTTGTGGTCTTCAGTGATAGTGGAGATTGGGTGTTCAGAGTTAGGGGGTTTGCGGGTTCAGTGTTAAGGGGTTTGTTCCGTTCAGTGTTAGTGGGGTTTGGGGCTTGAGTATTAGGGTGCTTGGGGGTTCAGTGTTCGTGGGATTTGGGCGTTCAGTGTTAGGGAGTTTGGGGGTTCAGTGTTAGGGGCGTTGGGATACAGTGTTTTATGTGGTTTGGAATTCCGGTCTTACTGTCCTTTCAGGGTTCATTTTTGGGGGGCTGGGAGTTCAGTGTTTTTGGAGTTGAGTGTTTTGTAACTCAGTGCTTTGGGGTTCAGTGTTAATGAGGGGTTCAATGTTGGTGGCTGTTTGGGTTTCATTGTTAATCGGGTCTGGAAGTGCAGTGTTAGTGCGATTTGCGGGTTCAGTGTTAGTGGAATTTGGCATTTTAGTTGGCACGTTAGTGGGATTTGGGGTTTAGTTTAAATGCGGTTTGGGGTTCAGTATTAATGGAGTTTGTGGTTTCCATGTTAGTGGGGTTTGGGTGTCCAGCGTTAATGGGGTTCGGGGGTTCCGTGTTAGTGGGGTTTGGGGAGTTCATTATTAGTGAGGTTTGGGGGGGTTCAGTGTCAGCGGGATTTGGGGGTCCAGCGTTAGTGGGGTTCGGAGGTTCACTATTAGTGGACTTTGAGGGTTCAGCGTTAGTGTGTTTTAAGGGTTCAACGTTTGTGTTGTTACTTGCTTCCTTATTTTGGGTTTAAGGGGATCAGTTTTGTGGTTTGGGGGTTCACAGTTCTTGATATTATTTTGTGGCTCATCGTTTGTAAGGGCTATACCTGCAACAACGAGGAGTGGGGAAGATGGGCCCTACACTAATTGATAATATTTCACATACAGTGTCTTTATGGGGTTTAAATTAATTGATCGGTTTAAGTCATGGCAAGGGAGCTCAAAACTGTGGTGTGCTCTTCCTGCTCTATGTGAGAAGCCGGGAACAATTCCAGTGCCCAGCGCCAGTATGTGTGCAGGAATTGTCTACAGCTGCAGCTCCTGGAAGCCCGGTTTTCAGAGCTGGAGCGGCATTTGCGGACATTGCGGAGCATACGCGATGTGGAGACTATCGTGGATAGCATGTATAGAGGGGTGGTTGCACCGCGGGCTAAGAGTCCTCAGGCAGGAAGGGTCTGTGTAACCACCATGTAGATCAAGGGGACTATGCAGGCAGTGCAAGAGACCCTTGTGTCTATTCCCCTGCAAAACAGATATACCTCTTTGGATACTGTTGGGGGATTTGGCCTCTCAGGGGAAAGCAGCAACAGCCAAATTAGTTGCACCGTGGTTTGCTCTGCTACATAGGGGAGGAGTAAAAAGTGTGGGAATGCAATAGTTACAGCGGATTCAATTGTAAGGGGAATAGATAGGCTTTCAGAAGACCGCATACGAGACTCCAGGATGGTATGTTGCCGCCCTTGTCCCAGGGTCAACAATGTCTCAAAGCGGCTACAGGACATACTGAAAGAGGAGGGTGAACAGTCAGTGGTCGTGGTGCACATTGATACAAAAGACATAGGGATGAGGTCCTAAAATCAGAATATGGGGAGTTAGGAAGTAAGTTGAAATGTTGCACCTTAAAAGTAGTGATCTCAGGATTACTACCAGCGCCACGTGCTGGTCAGAGTAGAAATAGCAGGATATACCGGATGAATACATGGCTGAAGAGACTGTGTGAAGGTGAGGGTTTCAGATTCCTGGGGCATTGGGACCGGTTCTCGGGTACTTGGGACCATTAGAAAAGGGACGGTTTCACCTGGGCAGGGCCAGGACAGATGTCCAAGGGGAATACTTGATAGCGTGATTTGGGAGGGTTGAAACCAAAATGGCAGGGGCTTGGGAAGCTATGTAAGGAGTCAGACGAGGGGGAATCTAGGACAAGAACAAAAGACAGAAAGGGGAATAAGAACAGTGATAGCCAGAGAAATCAAGAGCAAGAATCAAACAGGGCATCACTGAAATATAATGGGGACGGGAGAAGTAATGTTGAAAAATACAAGTCTCAAGGCTTTGTGCCTTAATGCGAGGGACAATCGCAATAAAGTGGATGAATTAACTGAGGAAACAGCTGTAAACAGGTGGGATATAGTCGGGATTATGGAAAAATGGCTGCAGGGGGACATGAGATTGGAACTGAACATCCAGGGGTATTCTATATTTAGGGAGGACAGACAAAAAGGAAAAGGTGGTGGAGTTGCATTGCTGGTTGAAGAGGAAGTTAACACAATAGTGAGGAAATATATTTGCTTTGACGACGTGGAATCTGTATGGGTAGAGCTGAGATACACCAAGGGGGAAAAAAAACATTAATGGGGGTTGTATATAGACCCACAAACTGTAGTGGTGATATTGGGAATAGCACTAAACAGGAAATTAGAGACGGATGAAATAAAGGAACATCTGTAATTATGGGTGACTTTAATCTGAATACTGATTGGGCAAATCAAATTAGTAACACTACCGTAGAGGAGGAGTTCCTGGAGTGTATTTGGGATGTTATTTCTTGACCAAAACATTTAGGAACCAAATAGAGAACTGGTTACCCTCGGCTGGGTATTGTGTAATGAGAAAGGACTAATTGGCAAACTAATTGTGCGAGGCACCTTGCGGGTGAGCAAACATAATATGATTGGATTCATCATTAAGTTGGAGAGTGACGTATTTGATTTTGAGACGAGGGTCCTGGACCTTAAATAGTGGATTGGGAAATGTTACTTAAAGGGATGACAGTCGATAAGCAATGTAAAACGTTCAAAGAGTGCATGGGTCAATTGCCTCAATTATTTATTCCTGTCTGGTGCAGTAGTTAAATAGGAAATCTGGCCCAAACATGGCTTACGAGGGAAATTACAGATAGTATTAGACCCAAGTAAGAAGCACACACATTGGTTAGATAAAAACTACAGACCTGAGGATTGGGAGGACTTTAGAATTCAGCAAAGGAGGACCAAGAGATTGTTTAAAAAGGGGAAAATAGAGTACGAAGGGAAGTTAGTGGCGAACATATAAACTGACTATAAATGTATCTATCGGCACGTGAAGAGAAAATATGGGTGATGACAAATGTATGTCCCTTAAAGTCAGAAACAGAGGAATTTATAATGGGGCACAAAGAAATGGCTGAGGAAGTAAATACATCCTTTGATTCTGTCTTCACAAATCAGTACACTAGTAACATACCAGAAATGCTGGGGAACACAGGGTTTAGTGAGAGGGTGGAACTGAAAGAAATGGGAAAAGGTAGGGTAACAATGTTGGAGAAATTGATGGAATTGAAGGTCAATAAATCCCCAGGGCCTACATCCCTAGTACTTAAAGAAAGAGTGCTAGAAATAGTGGATGCATTGGTGGCCGTCTTCCAAGATTCTATAGACTCTGGAACAGTTCCTACAGATTGGCGGGTAGCTAATATAACTCGAGCATTTAAAAGGAAATGTAGAGAGAAAACATGTTATTATAGACCAGTCAGCTTGACGTCGGTAGTGGGGAAAATTCTTGAGTCCATTAGAAAGGATTTAATAGCTGAGCACTTGGAAAACAGTGGCAGAATCAGACAGAGTCAGCATGGATTTACGAAAAGGGAATCATGTTTTACAAATCTACTGGACTTATTCGTAAATATAACCAATACAGTTGATGAGGGGGAGCCAGTGGATGTGGCTTATTTGGGATTTCAGAAGGCTTTCAAAAGAGTCCCACATAAGAGATCGTTGTTTATAATTAAAGCGCATGGGATTGGGGGTAAAGTATTGAGATGGATAGAAAACGGATTGGCAGACAGGAAACAAAAGGGTAGGAATAAACGGGTCTTTTTCCCAACGGCAGGAAGCGACTAATGGGGTACCGCAGGGATCAGTGCGGGGACTCCAGCTATTAACAATATTTGAATTATTTAGATGAGGGAACTAAATATAATGTCTACAAATTTGTAGTTGACACAATGCTGGGTGGGAGGATAATCTGTAAAGAGGATGCAGAAATGCTGCAGTTTGATTTGGAGAAGCGGAGTCAATGGTCAAAAAAATGGCAGATGCATTAATATGTGGATACATATGAGGTTATCCAATTCGACAGAAAAACACAGGAAGTCAGATTATTATCTAAATGGCTATAAATTGAGGGACGGAAATGTGCAATAAGACCTAGGTGTTCTCGTACACCAGTCGCTGAAGAGAAGCAAGCAGGTGCAGCTGGGGGTAAATCAAGCCAATGGTATTTTCGCCATAATAGCGAGAGGATTCTAGTACAGGAGCAGGGATGTCTTACTGCAATTATACAGGGCCTTGGTGAGAAAACGCATGAAATGTTGGGTGCAGTTTTGGAATCCTTATCTGAAGATGGATGTTCTTGCTATACAAGGAGTGAAGCGAAGTTTTGTCAGACTGATTCCTGGGATGGAAGGACTGAAATGTGAGGAGATATTGACTCAGTTAGGATTATATTCGCTGGAGTTCTGAAGAATTAATGGGGGTCTCATAGAAAGCTATAAAATTCTATCAGGACTAAACAGTGTAGGTGCAGGAAGGTTATTCCCGATGGTGGGGAAGTTCAATAACCAGGAGGCACAGTCTGAGGATATGGGGTAGACCACTTAGGACTGAGATGAGCTGACACTTCTTCACCCAGAGTCTGGTAAGCCTATGGAATTCACTACCACATAAAGTATTTGAGGTCAAAACATTGCATGTTTCCAAGAAGGAGTTTGATACAGCTCTTAGGCGAAAGGGATCAAATTGTATTGGGGAGAAAGCGGGAGCCGGCTATTGAGTTGGCTGATTAACCATGATCATCATGAATGGCGGAGCAGCGTCAAAGTGTCGAATGCCCTACTTCTGCTCCTATGTTATAAGTAAGGTTCTATGCCTGGAGTTTCAGTGTTTTGGGGATTGGGGGTTCAGTGTTAGTGGGGTTTTGAGTCTCAGTGTTTGTGGGGTGTGGGGTATAAGTCTTTTAGGGTTTGGGGTTCAGTTTTGTGGTTTAGGGGTTCAGTGTTAGGGGGCTTGGGGTTCAGTGTTTCTGGGGTTTGGGGGTTCCATCTTAGACGAATTTGGGTGATGATTGCTTGTTCAGTTTGGACTCTCAGAGTTAGCACGACTCGGGGTTCAGTGTTAGTGGGAATTGGGGGATCAGTGTTAGTGGGAATTGGAGATTCAATGTTAGTGGGGGTTTGGGTTAAGTATTAGTGGGGTTTTGGTTAACTGTTGCTGGGGATTGCGGGTTCAGTGTAAGTTGTGATTGGGGTTTCAGTATAAGATGGGTTTTAGGGCTCAGTGTTAGTGGGGTTTGGGGTTCAGTGTTAGTGGTGTGTGTGGGCTCATTTTGCATGGGGTGTGGGGCTTCAGTTTTAGTGGGGTTTGGGGCGAAGTTTTTGTTGAGTTTCGGGGTTCAGTGTTAGTGGGGTTTGGAGGCTCAGTGTTAATGCAGTTTTGGGGCTTAGAAGTTGTGGGGTTTGGGGCTCAGTGTTAGTGGGGGTTGGGGCTCAGTGTTAGTGGGGTTTGGGGCTCAGTGTTAGTGGGGTTTGGGGCTCAGTGTTAGTGGGGTTTGGGGCTCAGTGTTAGTGGTGTTTGGGGGCTCAGTGTTAGTGGGGTTTGAGTCTCAGTGTTAGTGGGGTTTGGGGGCTCAGTGTTACTGGGGTTTGGGGGCTCAGTATTAGTGGGGTTTGGGACTCAGTGTTAGTGGGGTTTGGGGGCTCAGTGTTACGGGGGTTTGGGGGCTCAGTGTTAGTGGGGTTTGGGGCTCAGTGTTATTGGGGTTTGGGGGTTCAATATTAGTGAGGTTTCGGGGTTCAGTATAAGTGGGGTTTGGGGGTTCAGTGTTAGTGTGGTTTGGGGGTTCAGTATTAGTGAGGTTTGGGGGCTCAGTGTTATTGGGGTTTGGCGGCTCAGTGTTATTGGGGTTTAGGATTTCAGTGTTACTGTAGTTTGGGGGCTCAGTGTTACTGTGGTTTGGGGGCTCAGTGTTAGTGCGGTTTGGAGGCTCAGTGTTAGTGGGGTTTGGAGGCTCAGTATTAGTGGGGTTTGGAGGCTCAGTGTTAGTGTGGTTTGGGGGCTCAGTGTTAGTGGGGTTTGGGGGCTCATTGTTAGTGGGGTTTGGGCGCTCAGTGTTAGTGGGCTTTGGGGGCTCAGTGTTAGTGTGGTTTGGGGGCTCAGTGTTAGTGGGTTTTGGAGGCTCAGTGTTAGTGGGGTTTGGGGGCTCAGTGTTAGTGTGGTTTGGGTGCTCAGTGTTAGTGGGGTTTGGGGGCTCAGTTTTAGTGGGGTTTGTGGGCTCAGTGTTAGTGGGGTTTGGGGGCTCTATATTAGTGGAGTTTGGAGGCTCAGTGTTAGTGGGGGTTTGTGGGCTCAGTGTTAGTGGAGTTTGGGGGCTCAGTGTTAGAGGGGTGAGTGGGCTTAGTATTATTGTGGTTCAGGAGTTCAGTATTATTGGAGTTTGGGGACTCAGTGTTAGTGGGTTTTGGGGGCTCAGTTTTAGTGGGGTTTGGGGGCTAGGTGTTATTGGGGTTTTGGGGCTCAGTGTTACTGGTGTTTGGGGGCTTATTATTAGTGGGGTTTGGGGGCTCAGTATTAGTGCGGTTTGGGGGCTCAAGTGCTTGTGGGGTTTGGGGGCTCAGTTTTATTGTGGTTTTGGCGCTCAGTGTAAGTGTGGATTGTGTGTTTAGTGTTTTTGAGGTTTGGGTTTCAGTGAACAAGGGATTTGGGGGTTCAGTGTTTGTGGAGTTTATTGTTCAGTGTTACCTTGGATTGGGGATCAGTGCTCATGGCGTTAATGAGGACCCTCAGTCACTGCAACTCATCTCCGCTCTATCACTGCATCCCACTCCCTTCAGTCGCTGCATCCCGGCCCCCTCAGTCACTGCACCCTACTCCCCTCAGTCTCTGCATCCCGCTCCCCACAGTCGCTAAATCCCTCAGGCACTGAATTCCTGAGGCACAGTGACTAAAAGGAGATGTGTGTGTGCCTTCTTGTATTTCTGTTAGTGACCCGGCACATCCATAATCACCCTCCTGGGTCATTTATAAACAGCAATGTACCTGTACAATAAGCAGCATTACAGAATGGCGGCGGCTTCAGCTCATAAACGAAGTAACTGCTGCAGTTTTTAAGCTTTATCTTTCGGTTCCATAAGCAGCGATTTCCACCCGAGTTAAAACAAACTGTCCTGGTCACAACCCCCTGTCCCAGGGTGGGATGTGAACCTGAAATGAGGTTTATAAATATTGAAGAATGTAACCGATGTGAACAATGCTGGAGAATGAATGTAAATATGATATTAGAAAGTCTGAAATTACCCTTTAACCAGCCTGGACGATATGTCGAGCAATGAGGCACTGAGACAACAGAGTCAGGAATCTTCCATCCTCCAGAACTGAAACAAAAATCACAGAATCATAGGATTAAGAAAAAATACAGCTCAGAATGAAAACAGAATTACCTGCAAAAACTCAGCAGGTCTGGCAGCATCGGTGGAACAAAATCAGTTAACGTTTCGAGTCCTCATGACCCTTCGGCAGAACTGAGTATAGTTAGGAGAGAGGTGAAATATAAGCTGTTCTAAGGTGGGGGGGGGGGGGGGGGGGGGGCGGGGGGAGAGAGAAGTTGAGGGTGTGGTGATTGTGGGGATAAGCAAGCAGTGATAGGAGCAGATAATCAAAAGATGTCACAGACAAAAGGATCAAAGAGGTGTTGAAGGTGGTGATATTATCTAAGAAAAGTGCTAATTAAGAATGAAGACGGGACACTCAAGGTACAGCTCTAGTGGGGCTGGGGTGGAAAGACTAACAAAGTTTTAGTTTTAGATTTAAAAATAATGGAAATAGGTGGGAAAAGAAGAATCTATATAAATTATTGGATAAAAAAAGGGGGGAGGGGGGAGAAACGGAGTGGGGATGGGGGGAGGGGGAGGTTAACATCTAAAGTTGTTGAATTCAATATTCAGCCCGGAAGGCTGTAAAGTGCCTAGTCGGAAGATGAGGTGCTGTTCCTCCAGTTTGCGTTGGGCTTCACTGGAACAATGCAGCAAGCCAAGGACAGACATGTGGGCAAGAGAACAGGGTGGAGTGTTAAAATGGCAAGTGACAGGGAGGTTTGGGTCTTTCTTGCGAACAGACCGCAGGTGTTCTGCAAAGCGGTCGCCCAGTTTGCGTTTGGTCTCTCCAATGTAGAGGAGACCGCATTGGGAGCAACGAATGCAGTAGACTAAGTTAGGGGAAATGGAAGTGATATGCTGCTTCACTTGAAAGGAGTGTTTGGGCCCTTGGACGGTGAGGGGAAATAAAGTGAAGGGGCAGGTGTCACTGACCTTATATCCTCTGGAGATCTTCCTCCCACAGCTTCCAACTTGATAGTCGCCAAACCTCGGACAGCCCGCTTTTACCTCCTACTCAAAATCCACAAACAGAACTGTCCTGGCAGACCGATCGTGTCAGCCTGTTCCTGCCCCAAGGAACTCATTTCTCGTTATCTTGACTCCCTTCTCTCTCCCCTTGACCAGTCCCTTCCCACCTACATCCGTGATTCCTCAGACACCTTACATCACATCAACAATTTCCAGTTCCCAGGCCCCAAACGCTTCCTCTTCACCATAGATGTCCAATCGCTCTACACCTCCACCCCCCACCAGGATGGTCTGAGGGCCCTTAGCTTCTTCCTTGAACAGAGGCCCAAACAATCCCCATCCACCACTACTCTCCTCCGTCTGGCTGAACTTGTTCTCACACTGAACAATTTATCCTTTAACTCCTCTCACTTCCTCCAAATAAAAGGTGTGGCAATGGGTACCCGCAAGGGCCCTAGCTATGCCTGCCTCTTTATGGGGTATGTGGAACATTCCTTTTTCCAGTCCTACTCCGGCCCCCTCCCACAACTCTTTCTCCGGTACATCGATGATTACTTCGGTGCTGCTTCATGCTCTCATCGGGACCTGGAAAAATTTATTAATTTTGCTTCCAATCTCCACCCCTCCATCATTTTCACATGGTCCATCTCTGACACTTCTCTTCCCTTCCTTGACCTCTCTGTCTCAATTTCTGATGATAGACTGTCCACCGATATCCATTACAAGCCTACCGACTCCCACAGCTACCTCGACTACAGCTCCTCACATCCCGCTTCCTGTAAGGACTCCATCCCATTCTCTCAGTTCCTTTGCCTCCGTCGCATCTGTTCTGATGACGGTAACTCCAAAAACAGCTCCTCTGACATGTCCTCCTTCTTCCTTAACCGAGGTTTTCCACCCACGGTCGTTGACAGGGCCCTCAAATGTGTCCGGCCCATAACCCGCGCATCCGCCCTCATGCCTTCTCCACCTTCCCAGAAACATGATAGGGTTCCCCTTGTCCTCACTTATCACACCACCAGCCTCGGCATTCAAAGGATCATCCTCCGCCATTTCCGCCAACTCCAGCATGATGCCACCACCAAACACATCTTCGTTTCACTCCCCCTGGCGGCATTCCGTAGGGATCGTTCCCTCCGAGACACCCTGGTCCACTCCTCCATCACCCCCTACACCTCAACCCCCACCTATGGCACCTCCCCATGCCCACGCAGAAGATGCAACACCTGCCCCTTCACTTCCTCTCTCCTCACCGTCCAAGGGCCCAAACACTCCTTTCAAGTGAAGCAGCATTTCACTTGCATTTCCCCTAACTTATTCTACTGCACTCATTGCTCCCAATGCGATCTCCTCTACATTGGAGAGACCAAACGCAAACTGGGCGACCGCTTTGCAGCACACCTGCGGTCTGTCCGCAAGAAAGACCCAAACATCCCTGTCGCTTGCCATTTTAACACTCCACCCTGTTCTCTTGCCCACATGTCTGTCCTTGGCTTGCTGCATTGTTCCAGTGAAGCCCAACGCAAACTGGAGGAACAGCAACTCATCTTCCGACTTGGCACTTTACAGCCTTCCGGGCTGAATATTGAATTCAACAACTTTAGATCTTAAACTCCCCCTCCCCCCATCCCCACCCCGTTTCTCCCCCCTCCCCCTTTTTTTATCCAATAATTTATATAGATTCTTCTTTTCCCACCTATTTCCATTATTTTTAAATCTTAAACTAAAACTTTGTTAGTCTTTCCACCCCATCCCCACTAGAGCTGTACCTTGAGTATCCTTCCTTCCATTCTTAATTAGCACTTTTCTTAGATAATATCACCAACCTCAACACCTCTTTGATCCTTTTGCCTGTGACTTCTTTTGATTATGTGCTCCTATCACTGCTTGCTTATCCCCACAATCACCCCACCCTCAACTTCTCTCCACCCGGCCCCGCACCCCGCAACCTTAGACCAGCTTATATTTCACCTCTCTCCTAACTATACTCAGTTCTGCCGAAGGGCCATGAAGACTCGAAACGTTAACTGATTTCTTCTCCACCGATGCTGCCAGACCTGCTGAGTTTTTCCAGCTAATTCTGTTCTTGTTTTGGATTTCCAGCATCCGCAGTAGCTTTTAGCTTTTCATTTTTATTTCTGTGTTTAATTAACTGCCACCTCCCTTCAAGAAATGCCCTCTCTGAAGAAGTATTGTGCTGTACTCCGACAGGATTTCCGCCTGTCTCTTCTGCCCTGCTCACCTTCATTGCTTTCCATTTCTCTCCTGGTGTTTGACAAGGTCTTTACTAAAACCCACTTTCACAGCCATATCGCCTTTCTCAGTGACTGTCTCCGTCTCCGACTCACCCCACGTGGATTTCAACTGAAATTCCATGCCTCTTGTTTCGAACTGACCGAGGATTACAGGTATCTCCGGGACATAAAACGTTTCTCGGACTGCTGTTCCCGTCGCATTCTGAGATCCACAGTCAGTGCCGTGCGCCGCTTAATGAACACAATCGACCTCTCCCTCCAGCAGCACCGCTGCACCCTTTCTCAAAGCTGCACGTGCCCCCAGTTTCATTTTATTCTTCGCCTCATCCGACGCCTCAACAAGAAACTTTTTCTCTTTCTCTCAAGTGCTAAGGGACGCAAGCTCCAACAACTCATCGACACCTAACACCCATCTGGGACCCTCCACCCCTGCTTGTCCCTCCGTCCCCACCCCATCTTCCAATCCCAGCCTCAGCCGCGTATTCACTGTACCCCCTGACCTTCCCCTCTCCGATTCTGAACGTTCAGTGCTCAGCAAAGGACTTAGCTGCATACGCTTACGCCCTCATCTCAATGAATTACGGGCTTGGCATGATGCTGAAGTCTTCTTCCGCCGTCTTCGTCTCCGTGCTCACTTCTTTGGGCAAGAGTCCTCTCCCCATTCAACGGATCCTTTTACCCACCTCCAATGTTCTCCCTCCACCTGGACCCCTCCCTCTGGATTCTTACCTTCTCTTGATCTTTTCATTGAGAACTGTTGGCGTGACATTAGCCGTCTCAATTTCTCTGCTCCTCTCACCCATTCTAATCTGTCTCTCTCTGAACTTACTGCACTCCGTTCTCTCAGGTCCAACCCCAACTTTGTCATCAAACCCTCTGACAAGGCTGGTACTGTTGTTGTCTGGCGCATGGACCTCTACCTTGCGGAGGCTGAGCGTCAACTCACAGACACTTCCTCCTACCTCTCCCTGGACCACGACACCACCACAGAACAACAAGCCATTGTTTCCAGGACTGTCACTGACCTCATCTCCTCTGGAGATCTTCCTCCCACGGCTTCCAACTTGATAGTCGCCCAACCTCGGACGGCCCGCTTCAACCTCCTACCCAAAATCCACAAACAGAACTGTCCTGGCAGACCGATCGTGTCAGCTTGTTCCTGCCCCACGGAACTCATTTCTCGTTATCTTGACTCCCTTCTCTCTCCCCTTGTCCAGTCCCTTCCCACCTACATCCGTGATTCCTCTGAAACCTTACGTCACATCAACAATTTCCAGTTCCCTGGCCCCAAACGCTTCCTCTTCACCATGGATGTCCAATCGCTCTACACCTCCACCCCCCACCAGGATGGTCTGAGGGCCCTTAGCTTCTTCCTTGAACAGAGGCCCAAACAATCCCCATCCACCACTACTCTCCTCCGTCTGGCTGAACTTGTTCTCACACTGAACAATTTATCCTTTAACTCCTCTCACTTCCTCCAAATAAAAGGTGTGGCTATGGGTACCCGCATGGGCCCCAGCTATGCCTGTCTCTTTATGGGGTATGTGGAACATTCCTTGTTTCAGTCCTACTCCGGCCCCCTCCCACAACTCTTTCTCCGGTACATCGATGATTACTTCGGTGCTGCTTCATGCTCTCGTCGGGACCTGGAAAAAATTATTAATTTTGCTTCCAATCTCCACCCCTCCATCATTTTCAGATGGTCCATCACTGACACTTCTCTTCCCTTCGTTGAGTACTCTGTCTCAATTTCTGGTGATAGACTGTCCACCAATATCCATTACAAGCCTACCGACTCCCACAGCTACCTCGACTACAGCTCCTCACATCCCGCTTCCTGTAAGGACTCCATCCCATTCTCTCTGTTCCTTCGCCTCCGTCGCATCTATTCTGATGACGCTACCTCCAAAAACAGCTCCTCTGACATGTCCTCCTTCTTCCTTAACCAAGGTTTTCCACCTACGGGCGTTGACAGGGCCCTCAACCGTGTCCGGCCCATATCCCGCGCATTCACCCTCACGCCTTCTCCTCCCTCCCAGAAATATGATAGGGATCCCCTTGTCCTCACTTATCACCCCACCAGCCTCCGCATTCAAAGGATCATCCTCTGCCATTTCCGCCAACTCCAACATGATGCCACCACCAAACACATCTTCCCTTCACCCCCCCTGGCGGCATTCCGTAGGGATCGTTCCCTCCGGGACACCCTGGTCCACTCCTCCATCACCCCCTACTTCTCAACCCCGACCTATGGCACCTTCCCATGCCCACGCAGAAGATGCAACACCTGCCCCTTCACTTCCTCTCTCCTCACCGTCCAAGGGCGCAAATACTCCTTTCATGTGAAGCAGCATTTCAATTGCATTTCCCCAAACTTAGTCTACTGCATTCGTTGCTCCCATTGTGGTCTCCTCTACATTGGAGAGACCAAACGCAAACTGGGCGACCGCTTTGCAGAACTCCTGCGGTCTGTCCGCAAGAAAGACCCAAACCTCCCTATCGCTTGCCATTTTAACACTCCACCCTGTTCTCTTGCCCACATGTCTGTCCTTGGCTTGCTGCATTGTTCCAGTGAAGCCCAAAGCAAACTGGAGGAACAGCACCTCATCTTCCGACTAGGCACTTTACAGCCTTCCGGGCTGAATATTGAATTCAACAACTTTAGATCTTAAACTCCCCCTCCCGCCATCCCCACCCCGTTTCTCCACCCTCCCCCTTTTTTTTCAATAATTTATTTAGATCCTTCTTTTCCCACCTATTTCCATTATTTTTAAATCTAAAACTAAAACTTTGTTAGTCTTTCCACCCCATCCCCACTAGAGCTGTACCTTGAGTGTCCTGTCTTCCATTCTTAACTAGCACTTTTCTTAGATAATATCACCACCTTCAACACCTCTTTGATGCTTTTGTCTGTGACATATTTTGATTATCTGCTCCTATCACTGCTTGCTTATCCCCACATTCACCCCACCCTCAACTTCTCTCTCCACCCGCCCCCCCCCACCTTAGACCAGCTTATATTTCACCTCTTTCCTAACTATGCTCAGTTCTGCCGAAGGGTCGTGAGGACTCGAAAAGTTAACTGTTTTCTTCTCCGCCGACGCTGCCAGACCAGCTGAGTTTTTCCAGGTAATTCTGTTTTTGTTTTGGATTTCCAGCATCTGCAGTAGCTTTTAGCTTTTCGTTTTTATTACAGCTCAGAAGGAGGTCATTTGGTCCATTATTTTGCCAGTAGCTCTTTGATTGATCTGTGCAATTAATCCAACTCCGCTCCTGTTCTAACCCATTAACCTGAAAACTCCCCTTCCAGAATTGACCTAATCTGGGGGCGAGCTGCACATGCGCAGTATGGGAGTGAACTGCACATGCGCAGATTGGGAGCAGCAGTACATGCGCAGAAACGGAGCGAGTAATGCATGCGCAGTTTTGAGAGAACTGAGAGGGCGCGGGAAGAGCTGGCGGTGAGAGGTAGAGGGGGCTGGGAGAGAGAGAGGGCATGGAGAGGGAGAAGTGACGGGGTAGGGAGAGGGGGCAGGAAGAGGGTCAGGGGGTGGGGAGTGGGTGAGGGGGCGGGGAGTGGGAGAGGGGCGGGGAGAGGGAGCGGGAAGAGGGAGAGGGGGCAGGAGAGTGAGATGGGGTGGGGAGAGCGAGAGCGGGCGGGGAGAGTGAGATTGGCCGGGGAGAGGGAGAGCGGGGGGCGGAGAGTGAGAGGGGGCGGAGAGAGAATGAGGGAGCGGGGAGAGGGGGAGGGGGCGGTGAGAGTGAGAGGGGGCGGGGAGAGTGAGAGAGGTGGAGAAGGAGTGAGGGAGGCGTGAGTGAGAAGGGGCGGGGAGAGGGAGAGCGGGTGGCGAGAGTGAGAGGGGGGAGAGGGAGAGGGGGTGGGGAGAGGGAGAGGGGGCGAGGAGAGTGAGAGGGTGCGGGGAGAGTGAGAGAGGTGGAGAAGGAGTGAGGAAGGCGAGAGTGAGATGGGGCGGGGAAAGTTAGAGGGGGCGGGGAGTGGGAGACGGGGCGAGGAGAGGGGGCGGGGAAAAGGAGAGGGGACCGGGAGGGTGAGAGGGGACGGAGATAGGGAGAGGGGGTCGGGAGAGGAAGAGGGGGTGGGGAGAGGCATAGAGGACAGGGAGAGAGAGAGGGGGCTGGAAGATTGAGAGAGGAGGTGGGGAAAGGGAGAGAGGGCGGGTGGAGGTGTCGGGGAGAGGGAGAGGGGAAGGGGTGAGGGAGAGAAGGGAAGGAGAGGTGGCGGGGAGAGTGAGAGGGGGCGGGGAGAAGGGAAAGGGGCGGGGAGAGGGGAAGTGGGCGTAGAGAGGGAGAAGGGGTGGGAAGATTGAGAGGAAATGGGGAGGGCGGATCGGGAGAGGGAGAGGGGGCTAGGAAGTGGGATGCGGATAGGGGGCGGGGATGGGGAGAGCGTTGGGGGAGAGGCAGAGGGGGCGGGGAGAGGGAGAGGGGATGGGGAGAGGGGGAGAGGGAGAGGGGATGGGGAGAGGGGGCGGGGAGAAGGACGGGGGGCGGGGAGAGGCAAGGGGGCGGGGAGAGGAGTCGGGAAGAATGAGAGGGTGAGAGGAGAGTGAGAGGGGGCTGTGAGAGCGAGAGGGGGCGGGAAGTGGGAGAGGGGGTGGGTCGAGTGAGAGAGGACGATGAGAGGGAGAGCGGGCTGGAAGATGGAGAGAGGAGGTGGGGAAAGGGAGAGAGGGTGTAGGGAGAGAGAGAGGGTGCGGTGAGAGTGAGAGGGTTCGGTGAGAGTGAGAATGGCATGGAGAGGGAGAATGGGCGGGCACACAGAGAGGAGGTGGGGAGAGGGTGCGGGGTCGGGGAGAGTAAGAGTTGAGGCAGAGAGAGGGGGCGGGGAGAGTGAGAGACGAGGCAGGGAGAGGGAGAGGGGTCGGGGAGAGGGAGAGACGAGGCAGGGAGAGAGAGGGAGGTCGGGGAGAGTGCGAGGAGGTGTGGAGAGTAGAGGGGGTGGGGAGAGGGAGAGGGGGCAGAGATTGAGTTAGGGCGTTGGGAGAGAGCGGGGGCGGGGAGATAGAGAGAGGATGCGGGGAGAGGATGGGGGGGCAGGGAGAGGGGGCGGGGAGAGGGAGTGTGGGCGGGGCGAGTAAGAGGGGGCGGGGAGACAGAGAGAAAGTGGGCAGAGGGGGTGGGGAGACAGAGAGGAAGTGGGGAGATGGGGTGTGCAGACAGAGAGGAGGTGGGAAGAGGGAGAGTGGGCGGGGAGAGTGAGAGATGAGGCACGGAGAGGGAGAGGGGGCGGGGAGATGGAAAGGTGGGGCGGAGAGAGGGAACGGGGGCATGGAGAATGAGAGGGGGTGCAGAAAGGTAGAGAGGATGGGGACAGTGAGAGGGGACGGGCATAGTGAGAGTAGGCGGGGAGAGTGAGCGATGAGGCACAGAGAGGGAGAGGGGGCGCGGAGAAGGAATGGGGGGAGGGAGATGTGTTGGGGAGAGGGATAGGGATCGGGGAGAAGGAGGGGAGGTTGGAAGAGTGAAAGTGGAGAGGCGGAGAGGGAGAGGGGTTGCTGAGAGTGGGCAAGGAGCGGGAGAGGAGGTAGCGAGAAGGTGAGTGGATGGGAAGAGGGACAGCTGTCGGGGAGAAGGTGAGCGGATAGGGGGCGGGGAGTGGGAGAGGAGAGAGGGGGCGGGGAGTGGGAGAGGTGCAGTGAGCGGGTGAGGGAGCGGGGAGAGGGTGAGGGGAGAGGGGGTGGGGAGAGGGAGAGGGGTCATTGAAATGCAGAAGGTGCGGGGAGAGGGAGAGGAGATGGGGAGAGGGGGCGGTGTGAAGGAGAGGGGGTGGAGAAAGCGGGTGGGGTGAGTGTGCGGGGAGAGGGGACGGGTAGAGTGAGAGGGGCGGGGATAGGGAGACGTGTTTTAGAGAGGCAGAGAGGGCCGGGAGATGGAGAGGGAATGGGGGGAGGGGGTGGAGAGAAAGATAGGGGGCGGGGAGAGAGAGAGGGTTTGGGGAGAGGGGCGCATAGAGGTGGGCGGAGATAGTGAGAGGGGTTGGGAATTGGCAGAGAGGGTTGGGAGAGTGAGAGTGGGCAGGGAGAGGGGGCGGGGAGTGGGCAAGGGGGCGGGTAGAGGGAGAGGGGGAGGGGGAGTAAGAGGGGACAGAGAGAGGGAGAGTGTTTGGGGATATTCAGAGTGGGCGGGGAGAGGGAGAGGGAACGGGGGAGGGGGCGGAGAGAGTGAGGTGTTTGGGGAGAGTGAGGGGGGGCGTGGAGAGGGAGTGGGGGCGGGGAGAGTGGAGAGGGGAAGTGGAGAGGCAGAGGGTGTGGTGAGAGGGGGCGGAGGGAGGGGGAGGGGTTGGGGTTGGGCAGAGACGTCGGGGAGAGGGAGAGCGGGCGTGGAGAGGGAAAGGAAACGGGGGGGAGCGGAGAGAAAGTGAGGGGGCGGGGAGAGTGAGAGGGGGTTGGGAGAGTGAGAGGGGGCAGGAATAGTGAGAGGTTGCGGGGAGAGTGAGAGGGTGCGGGGAGAGTGAGAGGGGACGGTGATTGTGAGAGGGGGAGGGGAGTGTGAATGTGGTCGGGTAGTGTGAGTGGGGTTGGGGAGAGTGAGAGGGGGCGGGGCATGTTAGAGGGGGCGGAGATAGTGAGAGGGGTTCGGGAGAGAGCGGCGTCGGGGAGACTGAGCGAGGAGGTGGTGAGAGGTAGAGGGGGCGGGGAGAGGGAGAAGGTTCGGGGAGAGGGAGAGGGGGTGGGGAGAGGGAGAGGGGGCGGGGTGAGGGAGAAGGTGTGGGGAGAGGTAGAGGGGGTGGGGAGAGGGAGGGGCGAGAGGGGGCGTGCGAGGGGGGGCAGAAATGGACTGATGTGGGGAGAGGTTGAGGAGGTGGGGAGAGTGTGCAGACAGAGGGAGAGGGCTCGGGGAGAGGGAGAGGGAATAGGGGAGGGAGCGGGGAGAAGGAGATGGGGCAGGGAGAGGGAGAGGGTGCGGGGAGTGAGAGAGGGTGAGAGGGTGTCAGGGAGAGGGAGTGGGGTCGCGGAGAGTGAGTGAGGTCGGGGGAGAGTGAGATGGGATGTGCAGAATGAGTGGGGGCAGGGAGATGGAGAGGGGGCAGAGATAAAGTGAGGGGGTCGGGAGCGATCGGGTGCGGGGAGATTGAGAGAGGGGGCAAGGAGTGCGGGCGGGGAGATGGATAGAGGGCGGGGAGAAGGAGAGGGGGCGGGGAGAGTGAGAGATGAGGCACGGAGAGTGAGAGGGGTTGGGGAGAAGGAGAGAGTGTGGGGAGAGGGAGAGGGGTCATCGAGAGGGAGAGGCATCGTGGAGAGGGAGAGGGGTTTGGGGAGAGGGAGAGGGAGCTGGAAGAGTGAGTGAGGAGGTGCGGAGAGGGGGTGGTGAGAGTTACCAAGGAGCGGCAGAGGTAGCAGCGTGTAGGAGAGGGGGCGGGAAGAGGGAGAGGGAGTGGGGAGACGGAGAGTGGTCGGGGAGAGGTCGAGGGGGCTGGAAGAGTGAGAGAGGAGGTGCGGAGTGGGGGTGGTGAGAGTGGGCAAGGAGCGGCAGAGGGAGCAGCGAGAAGGAGAGGGGGCTTGGAGAGGGACAGGTGTCAGTGAGAAGGTGAGGGGAGAGGGGGCGGGGCCGGGGGCGTGGAGAGGGGGCGGGGAGAGGGAGAGAGGACGGGGAGAGGAGGCGGGGTGAAGGAGAGGGGGCAGGGAGAGGGGGCGGGGTTAAGGAGAGGGGGCGGGGAGAGGGGAAGGGGAGAGGGAGAGGGGTTAGGGACAGGCAGAGAGGGCGGGGAGAGGGAGAGGGAACGGGGGAGTGGGTGGAGGGAAAGAGAGGGGGCGGGCAGAGTGAGAGTGGGCAGGTAGAGTTAGTGGGGCGGGGAGAGTGAGAGGGGGCGTGGAGAGGGAGTGCGGGTGGGGAGAGGGGATGTGGAGAGGGTGCGGGGAGAGGGGGCGCGGAGATGGAGAGTGCGGCGTGCGGTTGAGGAGGCGGGGAGAGGGAGAGGGGACGGGGAGAGGGGGAAGGTTGCAGGAGGTGTGGGGAAAGAGGGTGGGGAGAAGTAGAGGGGGCGGGGAGAGGGCGAAGGGAGAGAGCACGGGGCCAGGGGGCAAGGGGAGGGTGCAGGGAGAGGGGGAGGGGTTGGGGAGAGGCAGAGAGGGCGGGGAGAATGGGGGAGGGGGCGGTGAATGGGGGAGGAGTCGGTGAGAGTGAGGTGTTTGGGGAGATTGAGAGGGTGAATGGAGAGGGAGTGGGGGCAGTGAGAGGGAGAGGGGGCATGGAGAGGGAGTGGGGGTGGGGATAGGGGAGAGAGGAAGAGGAAAGGGAGAGGGTGTGGGGAGAGGGGGCGGAGGGAGGCGGAGGGGTTGGGGATAGGCAGAGAGTGCGGAGAGATTGAGAGGTGGCGTGGAGAGGGAAAGGGAACGTGGTGAGTGGGCAGGGAGAAGGAGAGGTTGCGGGGAGAGTGAGAGGGTGTGGGGAGAGTGTGAGGGGGCGGGGAGTGTGAGAGAGGGCGGCGAGTGTGAAAGGGGGCGGGAAGTGTGAGAGGGGGCGGGGAGTGGGAAAGGGAGCGGGGAGTGTGAGAGGGGGAGGGGAGGGTAAGAGAGGGCAGGGAGAGGAAGAGGGGGCGGGGAGTGGGAGAGGGGTCGGGGACAGAGAGATGTGGTGGGGAGTGGGAGAGGGGGCGGGAAGAGGAGAGGGTGCGGGGAGAGTGAGAGGGTGCGGGGAGAGTGAGAGGGGGCGGGGAGAGGGGGTGGAGAAATGGGGTGGTGTGGGGAGAGGTTGAGGAGGTGGGGAGAGTGGAGATGGAGCGGACAGAGGGACAGGGATCGGGCGGGGAGAGGGGGCGGGCAGGGTGAGGGCAGCGGGGAGAGTGAGAGGGGTCTTGGAGAAGGAGTGGGGGTGGTGAGAGGGGAAGGGGAGAGGGAGAGGGTGCCGGGAGAGGGCGCGGAGAGAGGTGAATGGGTTGGGGATAGGCAGAGAGGGCGGGGAGAGTGAGAGGGGGCGTGGAGAGGGAATGGGAGCGGGGGGATGGGGCGGGGAGAATGAGAGGGGGCGGGGAGATTGACAGGGGTCGGGGTGAGTGAGGGGGCGGGGAGAGTGAGAGGGGGCGGGGAGAGGGAATGGGAACGGGGGGATGGGGCGAGGAGATGGAGTGGGGGCGGAGAGATGGAGAGGGGTCGGGGAGATGGAGAGGGGTCGGGGAGAGTGAGAGGGGTCGGGGAGAGTGAGAGGGGGCGGGGAGAGTGAGAGGGGGCGGGGAGAATGAGAGGTGGCGGGGAGAGGGAGAGTGTGCGGGGAGAGAGAGGAGGTGGAGAGAGGGAGCAGGGAGAGGGAGAGGGGTCGGTGAGAGGGAATGGGGAGAGGGAGAGGGGGCGGGGAGAGGGAATGGGGAGAGGGAGAGGGGGTTGGAAGGGAGAGAGGAGGTGCGGAGAGGGAGATGGGGCAGGGAGAGGGTGACAGGAGAGGGGGCTGGGCGAGGGGGCGTGGAGAGGGGGCAGCGAGAGGGAGATGGGAGAAAGAGAGTGGGTGCAGAGAGGGGGCGGGGAGAGTGCTCCAAATATGGTCCAACTGACAGTTAACGAGTCTAGAACTGTGCACAGTGCTCTGAATGTGGTCTAACCGAGGGTACAGAGACCAGAACTGTGCACAGTGCTCTGAAAGTGGTCTAACTGAGGGATACAGAGACCAGAACTGTGCACAGTGCTCTGAACGTGGTCTAACCGAGGGTACAGAGACCAGAACTGTGCACAGCTCTCTGAATGTGGTCTAACTGAAAGATACAGAGACCAGAACAGTGCACAGTGCTCTGGATGTGGTCTAACCGTGGGTACAGAGACTGGAAATGTGCACTGTGCTCCGAGTGTGGTCTGAGCGAGGCATACGGAGAGCAGGACCGTGCTCAGTGCTCCGAGTGTCGTTTAACCGAGTGATACACAGACCGGAACTGTGCACAGTGCTCCGAGTGTGGTCTATCTGAGAGATACAGAGACCGGAACTGTGCACGAGCTCCAAGTTTGAATAAATGAAACTTCTGTACAGGTTTAACATCCCATCTCTCTCTCTCAGTCCCGTACTCTACAAATTTACCCCAGAGCGCTGTTTCTTTCCTGGTGACCTTATTGACTTGTGTCAGTTTTTATTGCTTTGTGTACCTGTGCTGTCAGATTCCTCTACACCTCTGTGTCATTTAGACTCTCTCTTTTCTTAATCTTTATCACCTCGTGACTCTTTCTGCCTCATTCACCCACCCCACAATGACCGAATTTTGAGTTCCTTTGCTAATTACCCCATCATTCTGCAAATGTGCTCACACCTTCCTGGAGCATGTCAACTGTCCTTCTGTATGAGCTACACTGTGCAGTTTGCTATCAGCATCAGATTTTGATGATGTGATTCTGGTTCGTGTGTCCATATTGGGACATTGTAAATGTTAAACAGCGATGGTCCCAGCATTGACCCCAGTGGATCGCCACTTCCCAGTTTTGACAGTCCCAAGCCCCACTAGTCCGAGTAACTCCCTGTTATCTGTATCTCCTTTCCACATCCCCTTTATGTTCTGTCTCTGTCGAATCCACTCCTTCCCCATTCCCTGTATTCACTCCGTATCCCATTGTCCGGAATGATTCCCCCAATCGCCCTTTGTTCTCTTCTCTATGTTCAATTCACGCCTATTGATAACTTTACCTCAGATTTCTCCTCCATCTTTGTATTGATGGGTTGACCTGGATTTCCCCCTTCAAGTTACCTGTTAAATCGGTACCATCCGTACTTCAGGTCCCTATCACACTTCCACTGGCCAGAGCACTCAGCCCCAGTACAATCGATGCTCCTCCAGGGCTGGTCCAGGACGGTGTGATTTACACACGGGTCAGTGAGTGCGGAGCCTGGGTCTGAGTGACAGAAAGATGTCCCGTATTGATGCATGAAGTACAGTTAATGTCACACTGCAACTTTTAGCCACAAAGCAAAAATTACCTCAGTATCATTCTCCACCCACATGGATAATACCCACAATTCAATGCTGGAAATCTGGACCCTTCTCTGAATCAGGTTTCCACCAGCCTCCCCCTCTCACTCCCTCACCTGCTCACTGAATGCGCTCTATTCTGAAGTTCCCTGTTATCTCCCAGGTGAATAGCCACAATTCCAAATACACTTCGTCCCCATAGCAAAACGACATCCGGCAATCCAAGATTTACTCTGTGTTCCTGAGCGTTGCTGTCTTACACAGTCGGATATAGGGGACGGGAAACGTGAAATCTCCGAGAGTTACCACATCACACCCACATATATGTTGACGGCACCCACCCCTCACTCAACGCCCTCCCTCGAAATATGGAGAAAACGAAGCCACTGTCATCGCTCCCGACAGAACCTCTTGTGGCCACTGCCGTTGTCTCTCTCACTGTGAACTGTCTAATACTGAACCATTTCGTTCACAAATTTGGTCCAAATTGAATATTCAAATGTTAAAATCTGTTTCAAGTTCAGTTGCGGAGTAAGAGATTGTTCTAGCCTACAACTAGTAGATTTTAAAGTAAGTTAAATAGTTAAACAAAGAACTGTCTCTGGATTAATTCACATTTGCCTGAATAGTTTTCAATGACTGCAGCAAGGAGCTGAGATGGAGAGGGCCTCATCAATGCTCAGTATAACACAGGGACTTATACAATGTGCTGTCAGTGATGGGGACACAGTCAGTGAAAAGGGACTTTGGCCTGAGTAATTCAGAGACTAAGCGAGAGTGTTTGTGAATTTGGCTCGATGTGAGAATTCGAACGGTAAATCTGTTTCCTGTTCAGTTTTTGAGAAAGAGTGATTCAGATTCTGGCCTGTCACACGCCCAAAGATAGAAAAGTCTGAGAGGTGGAGACACTGAAATAGCCAGACAGTAATATTCTCTAGACTAAGAGTGGAGGAACGTGCAGACTGAAAGACACAGATTCGTAAAAGGGAAAGTTTTATAAAGAGTTAGAGCTTAAGAGACAGACAGAGAGATGGATAGACTCACACACTCAGAGACAGATACACTCAGTAACAGGGAGAGATAGAGAGAGAGAGTTAAAGAGAGTGCGACTGGTAGATATAAATAGAGACATACAGATTCAAGGAGATCGGCGGTTAGTAAAAGAGACAGGGCTTGATGGGACGAAAGTGTTAGAGAAAAGGCACAACTAACGATAGCTAGAGAGTTAGAGCTGTTGTTATTGTGAAAAAGAGGGATATAGACACGCAAGCGCGAAAGAGAGACAGATAGAGACAATGAGCAACACCATGAAGGGAAGACGTTTGAAACAGGAACAGATAATAGGGAGAGAGAACTACAGTTTGATAGTTTAAGTTATAAATGGTGTGAGAGAGAATTGGAATGAGAGATTACGAGGGAGAGAGCGAGCAAGAGAGATATTTAAAGTCACAGATATAAAGGGAGGCAGAGGCACACAATTTGTTTTAGAGGTAGAGAGATGGAGATAGAAATAGCAGAGATAAAGAGGGATGGATAGAGAGAGCAAGATAGAACATTATAAAATACAGTAGCAAACGGAGAGAGGGAAAATGACATTTGATAAGTATCGTTGGAGAGAATAGGAAAGGAAGACATTGAGAGAGATATAGAAAGATAACGACACAGAGAAAACGAGAGACAGAGAGATACAGAGATAGGGAGAGAGAGAGAGATAAAGGCATTGTGTGGACAAATGAAGAGGCGGACAGGCTGTTTCAGATGGAGAGAGTGTATAGTATGATCAATAGTACATCAAAAGATGGATTTCAACAAATGACTTTACTTAGAATCTGGAATCAGGTGAAAATGTAAAACCTCCTCCCAGATTGGCTGAGATCAATGCCAGATAAAGAGATGAATGAGAATTGAAAAGACGAATAGGGGTTGATGAAGGAGGAGAGCAGGATGGTCGTGAGCGGCCTGGACATAAACGTGAACGAAGTGGTCCGTGTAACCACTTGGTACGAGAGAGGAACACACAGAGTGCACAAATCATTTCCACAGATGCTTCCAGACCCATCACAAGAACTGACTGCCCTCCCTCTCTGGAAGGGATAAATCAGAGGAAGACTGGAGATGGGGATTGACAATATGTCGTCAGAGAATGCTTTTCTTATTGAGAATGTGTGGTACTCGGGGAGTGAACATTTCAGTAGGCGCTTTGGGTAACGAATGTGATTGATTTAATCACACAATACTGATACCTGAGCTGACAGACCCAGCGGGTTTAGAAGATGGTTTTTCAGTGGGTTTTTGTGATGTTGTGTATTCGGGTTTCTGAATTGTGGAAGACTCTGGTGCTGGAGTGTGGGAATATAAACAGAAATCTGCGCAGATGACTGAACAGTTCATATTAGTAACTCACAGATGCCAATCTAACTATGAACCAGTATGCTCGGTGACAGAACTAAATTGACCCGATACATAAATATGACAACCCATATTCATAGAATTCCATTCCATCAGTCTCGACATCCCACTCAACGCATTTAATAACCCCAGTCCCCTCAGTCACTACTACCCGCAATCCTCAGCCACTACATCCTGTTCGCCCCAGGCATTGTATCCCATTCCCCTCAGTCACTGCATCCCACTCCCCTTATCCCTGCATCCCACTCTCTTCAGTCAGGACATCCCATTTCCCTCAGTCACTGTATACCACTCCCCTCAGTAACTATGTAATTTCCCTTCAATCAAAACATTCTACGCACCTTACTCACTACATCAAAACACCCATCAATCACAATATCATTGCCCCATCAGTAAATAAAACCTACGCACCTCCATCACTACATCCCACACCCCTTGAGCACTACATCCCAAGCCACTCGGTCACTACATCCCAGTCCCCTCATTCACTGCACTTCACACCCCTCAGTGTTGCATCCCGCTCCCCTAGCTCACTGTATCCCATTCCCCTCAGTCACAATATCATCCCTCCCGCAGTTAATGCATTCTGCACACCTCAGTCACTACATCCCACTCGCCTTGGTCACTGCAGACCACTCCCCTCGGTTAGAACACCTCACTCCCATCAGTCACAAAATCCCACTATGCTCAGTCACTATATCATTCCCCCCTCAGCCACTGCATCCAACTCCACTCAGTCACCACATCCTACTCGCCTCAGTCACTACCTCCCACTCACCTCAGTCACTACATCTCAATCCCCTCAATCACTGCATCCCACTCACCTCAGTTACTAAACCCTACTCATCTCAGTCACAATATCCCACTCACCTCAATCACTAAATCCCACTTCCCTCATTAATTAAATCCCACTTCCCTCAGTCACTACATCCCACTCGCTTCAGTCACTACATCCCACTCCCATCAGTCACAGGATCCAACTCCCATCAGCCCCTACATTCCACTTACCTCAGACAATATAACCCACTCCCTCAGTCACTGCATTCCACTACCACCAGTCAATATATCCCACTCGCCTCAATCACGACATCCCACTCTCTTCAATAAATTAATCCAACTTTCATCAGCCACTACATCCAACTCCGATCAGCCACGACATCCCACTATAGATATCTGGCAATCTATCTCACTCCACTCAGATACTGCATCCCAATCCCTTCAGTCACTACATCCCTCTCCCCTCTGTCACTTCATCACACTCCCCGCAGTCTTTACATCCCACTCCCGTCGGGTACTGCATCCAAATGCCATCAGTCACTACACCCAACACCCTTCAGTCACTACATCCCACTCCCCTCAGTCACTACATCCTTCTCCCCTCACTCACTAAATCCCACTGCATTCAGCCTTTTGCGAAATCTGCATCGCAGCAGCTCCTCGAGCCGTATCAATGCTGGTTGGCACCTTCAGGGCAAGTGAAGACATGTGCCCTTTTTACAGAACTCGCTGTGGTATTTCAGGCACTTTTATAAGTCCCAGCAAATTAAAGAAGTCTGGGTGAATGTACTTGTGTAAGATATGATGTTGGGGAAGTGGTGGTGGTATGAATGGGGTGGGTTGGTATTGATGGATTGCTCGGCCGTATGTGGGGTGTTGTGGGGGAGGGGTTTATGATGCTGGGCAGGGGTCACTTAATAAGAGTTACCTCACTCACTTCATAACATTCATCTCGCTGACTGAACAAGACACCGCTCAATCACTACATCACAGTGGGGAGGAGAGTCGTCTGGCTGGGGGTTAGTCAGGAATTGGAGACGGCAGCCTTGTATGTTGGGAGGTTTTGGGAGAGGGTATGGTCAATTCAGGGAGGAAAGATTTGTTGTGGTTTTCTCGAGCGTGTGTGCGGGTAACCACGTGCAGGGGATGGGGAGCATAATCAGGGGTGTGGTTGGTGGTTAGGCTTGGGGGATAGTCAGAGGTTGTGGAGGTGGTCGTTATTTGGGAAGGGTAGTTGGGGTTTGGGTTTGTGATCCAGAGGGCAGTAGGATATCAGAGTGCAGCCGTGGTCAGGGGGTAGAGGGGGGTTGGGGGTGGGGGGGGGACGGGGGTGCTGTCGTCCTGTGTGAGACTGGGGTGGGGGCCAGGTCCTCACTAACTGAGCAGGTAGAAGCGGTTTTAATCTTTTTAACATTTCCTGGGTAACTATTCTGCTAAATGTCGCAGAACCATCCAAATTCCTTAACTTCAATCAGATAATTAGGTATTTCCTTGTGCAGCGTAATTGTCCATCGGAAGTTCCATATTCCGGGGCAATATCAGTGCAGCCCTCACATGGGGAGTCCCCGGGTTTCCCTCGTGAATCTCCCGGGGTACCTCCCGGGCACGAGGCCCCTCAGCCACCGGAGATGGGAAGTCCTGGGAGATTATACCAGAGGGATTTGTGGAGAGACCCAGCAACGGGAATCAGCCCATCGTAACTTTAAACCTCACAGGCAATTTAATTGCGTGTGTGTGCATCAGGAATTCCACAGGATCCTCACACATTTCCCCACTTGTATCAAATCTCAGACGATTCTGAGGTTAGAGGATTCAGGCCGTTATGATGGTGTTCTCATCCTTGATGGTTATGCACCCCCACCCACCCGGTCCACAGTTCACTCCCACAGCCCCCACAATCCATCACAATAATATTCCTACCAGACCCACAACCCTCAAATAAACCTCTACTCCTCCAATCCCGGATCCCCAACATTGGCAGGCGTGTGTTCAGCTACCTGGGCTCTAAGCATTGGAAATCCCTCCCTAACCCGCTCTCCCTCTTCACTCCTCTCTCCCCCTGTAACAGGCTCTTTAAAGCCTATCCCTTGATCTGTGTGTGTCTGTTTGATGTCCGTGATGATAACAGGGTCTGAAACATGTCCCGATCGATTTGGGTAAAGTTGATTTCATGCTTTAAACCTTTATTCGTTGTGGTTCTCACAACAACGAGGAGCAGGTGGAACATTAATATTTCAGTGAGCGACCCGGCACATCCAGAGTCACCCTCCTGTGTCATTTATAAACAGCAATGTACCTGTGCAATAAGCAGCATTACAGCCTGGCGCCGGCTTCAGCTCATAAACGAAGTAACTGCTGCAGTTTTTAATCTTTATATCTCGGGTCCGCTCGCAGGGATTTCGTTGCCAAGTAAAACAAACTGTCCTGGTTACCACCCCCTGTCCCACGGTGGGATGTGAGCCTGAAATGAGGTTTATAAATATTGATGAATGTAACCGATGTGAACAGTGATGGACAGTGAATGTAAATCTGATATTAGAAAGTCTGAAATTACCCTGTAACCAGCCTGGACGATATGTGGAGCAGTGAGACAATGAGACAACAGAGTCTGGAATCTTCCATCCACCAGAACTGAAACAACAATCACAGAATCATAGGATTAAGGAACGATACAAGTCAGAATGAGGCCATTTGGTTCAGCATGTTAACACTAGCTCTTTGAATGATCTGTGCAATTAATCCAGCTCCGCTCCTGTTCTAACCCATTAAACTGAAAACAGCCCCTTCCAGGATTGACCTCGTCTGGGGCGAGCTGCACATGCGCGGAAAGGAAGCAAGCTGCATATGCGCGGATTGGGAGCGAGCTGCACATGCGCGGCTTGGGAGCGAGTTGCACATGCGCGAATTGGGAGCGAGCTGCACATGCGCGGACTGGGAATGAGCTACACATGCGCCGAATGGTTGCGACCCGAACATGCACGGAGGAGAACGAGCTGCACCTGCGCGGACTGGGAGCGAATTGCACATGCGCGGAAATAGATCGTGTTGCACATGCGGACTGGTAGCTAACTGCACCTGCGCGAATTGGTAGCGAGAAGCCCATGCACGGAAACGGAGCGAGGAACGCATATGCGGTTTTTCAGCGAGCTGCACATGCGCAGTGTAAATAATTAGGGAGCCCAAATGTGGAGAGATCTGAGCGGGACAGGGAGAGGTTCGGGGAGAGGGCGAGTGGGCGAGGAGAGAGAGGGGGCGGGGAGAAAGATAGGAGGCGGGAAGAGGAAAAGGTAGAGGGGAGAGTGAGAGGGGCGGGGAGAGGGCGAGCGGGCGCAGAGTGGGAGAGGGGGCGGGAAGCGGGATTGGGGGCGCGAAGAAGGAGAGGAGGCGGGGAGAGGGATAGGGGGCGGGGAGAGGGGACGGGGAGAGTGAGAGATGTCGGGGAGAAGGAGAGTGGGCAGGGGCGGGGAGAGGGTGCGGGGAGAGTAAGGGGAGAGAGAGAGGGAGAGAGGACGGGGTGAGGGATAGGGTGCAGGGAAAGGGAGAGGGGGCGGGGAGAGTGAGAATGAGAGAGGCCGGGGAGAGTGAGAGCGGGCAGGGAGAGGGAGAGGGGTCTGGGAGAGGGGGCCGTGGAGAGGGCGAGGGGGCGTGGAGAGGGAGAGGGGTCGGGAGAATGAGAGGAGGCGGGGTGAGGGAGTGGAGGCGGGGAGAGGGAGATTGGGAGGCGGCGGGGAGAATGAGAGGGGGCGGGGTGTGGGCGATGCGGTGCGGAGAGGGAGAGGGGATGGGGAGAAGGCGCGAGGAGAGTGAGAAAGGTGGCGGGGAAAAGGAAAAGGAGAGGGGGCGGGTAGCGGGGGAGGGGAGAGTGAGAGGGGGCGGGGAGGGGGAGAGGGGGGGGGGAAGCGATCCGGGATAGGGAGAGGGGGCGGGGAGAGGGAGAGAGGGTGGGGAGAGGGAGAGGGGGTGGGGAGAGGGAGAGTGGCGGGGAGAGGGAGAGTGGAAGGGGAGAAGGAGAGGGGGCGGGGAGGGGGAGAGGGGGCGGGGAGAGGGAGAGGGGGTGCGGATATTGAGAGGGGCCGGGGAGAGCCTGAGCGGGCGAGGAGAGGGAGAGAGGGAGGGGTGGGTGGTGGGGCGGTGTGAGGTAATGGGTGGCGGGGGTAGGGAGAGGAGGCGGGGAGAGGGAGAGGTGGGTGTGGAGAGGAGGCGGAGAGAGGAAGAGGGGGCGCGGAGAATGAGAGGGGGCGAGGTGAAGGAGTGGAGACCGGGAGAGGGACAGGGAGAGTGAGAGAGGGGGGGGAGAGTAAGAGGGGGCGGGTATAGTGAATGGGGGCGGTGTGAGGGAATGGGTGCGGGAAAAGGATTGTGAGAGGGGGAGGGGAGAGTGAGAGGGGGCGTGGAGAGGGAGAGTGAGAGGGGGCGTGGAGAGTTAGAGGATGCGTGGAGAGGGAGAAGGGGCGGGGTGTTGGAGTGGGGGTCGGGAGAAGGAGAGTGAGGGGGGCGGGGAAAGTGAGAGGGTGCGGGTAGAGGGAGAGGGGGCGGGGAGCGGGAGAGGGAGAATGGGCGTGGAGAGGGACAGGGGGAGCAGAGACGGAGAGGGGGCGGGGTTCGGGGGTGTGAGATGGGAGGGGAGATGGAGAGGGGGCGCAGAGAGGGAACGGGGGCGGGGAGAGGGAGTGTGAGAGGGGAGGGGAGATGGAGAGGGGGCGCAGAGAGGGAGAGGGGGCGGGGAGAGGGAGAGGGGGCGGGGTGAGGGAGTGCGGGTGGGGAGAGGGAGATTGAGAGGCGGCGGGGAGAGTGAGTGGGGGCGGGGTGTGGGACAAGCAGCGGGGAGAGGGAGAGGGGACGGGGAGAGTGAGAGAGGTGGCGGGGAAAAGGAGAAGGAGAGAGGGCGCGGAGAGGGAGAGGTGGCGGGCAGCGGAGGCGGGGAATTGAGAGGCGGTTGGGAGTTTCAGAGGGGGCGGGGAGAGGAGTCGGGGTGAGGCAGAGTGTTCGGGGAGAGGGAGAAGGGGCGGGGAGAGCGTTCCGGGAGAGGGAGAGTTGGCGGGGAGAGGGAGAGGGGGCGGAGAGAGGGTGAGAGGGCGGGGAGAGGCAGAGGGGGTGGGAAGAGGGAGAAGGGTCAGGGAGAAGGAGAGGGGGCCGGGAGAGGGAGACGGGGAGGGGAGGGGGAGAGGTGGTGTGGAGAGGGAGAGGGGGTACGGATATTGAGAGGGGGCAGGGAGAGGGAGATGGGGCGAGGTGAGCGATCCGGGAGAGGGAGAGTGGGCGGTGAGAGGGAGAGAGGGTGGAGAGGGGGAGAGTGGGCGGGGAGGGGGAGAGGGGGTGGGGAGTGGGAGAGTGGGCGGGGAGAGGGAGAGGGTGCGGGGAGAGGGAGAGTGGACGGGGAGAGGGAGAGGGGGCGGGGAGAGGGAGAGGGGGCTGGGAGGGGGAGAGGGGGCGTGGAGAGGGAGAGGGGGTGCGGATCTTGAGAGGGGGCGGGGAGAGGCTGAGCGGGCGGGGAGAGGGAGAGGGGGTGGGGTGGGTGGTGGGGCGGTGTGAGGTAATGGGTGGCGGGGGTAGGGAGAGGAGGCGGGGAGAGGGAGAGGTGGGTGTGGAGAGGAGGCGGAGAGAGGAAGAGGGGGCGCGGAGAATGAGAGGGGGCGAGGTGAAGGAGTGGAGACCGGGAGAGGGAGAGGGAGTGTGAGAGAGGGGGGGGAGAGTTAGAGGGGGCGGGTATTGTGAGTGGGGGCATTGTGAGGGAATGGGTGCGGGAAGAGGGAGAGTGAGAGGGGGCGGGGAGAGTGAGAGGGGGTGTGGAGAGGGAGAGTGAGAGGGGGCGTGGAGAGTTAGAGGAGGCATGGAGAGGGAGTGGGGGCGGGGGGTGGGAGAGGGTGATGGGGCGTGGAGAGGGAGAAGGGGCGGTGTGATGGAGTGGGGGCGGGGAGAGGGAGAGTGAGGGGGGCGGGGAAAGTGAGGGGGTGCGGGTAGAGGGAGAGTGGGCGGGGAGTGGGAGAGGGAGAATGGGCGTGGAGAGGGACAGGGGGAGCAGAGACGGAGAGGGGGCGGGGATCGGGGATGTGAGGTGGGAGGGGAGATGGAAAGGGGGCGCAGAGAGGGAGCGGGGGCGGGGAGAGGGAGTGTGAGAGGGGGCAGGGAGATGGAGAGGGGGAGCAGAGAGGGCGAGGTGGCGGGGACAGGGAGTGTGAGAGAGGGCGGGGAGATTGAGACGGGGAGCAAAGAGGGAGAGGGGGCAGTGTGAGTGAGTGTGAGAGGGGGCGGTGGGATGGAGAGGGGGAGCAGAGAGGGAGAGGTGGCGGTGTGAGGGAGTGTGAGAGGGGGCGGGGAGATGGAGAGTGGGGTAGAGAGGGAGAGGGGCGGGAAGAGGGTGATCGAGTTGAAAGGGGACGGGAAATACAGGATTGAAGGGGTTTTATCTGAATGCACGCAGTGTACAGAATGTGATAAATGAGCTTTTGGTGCAGATTGAAATTGGCAGTTATGATGTGGTTGGCATTACAGAGACATGGCTGCAAGGTGATTAGGACTGGAAGCTAAATATCCAAGGATATACATCCTATCGAAAAGATAGGCACGTTAGCAGAGGGGGTGGGGATGCTTTGTTCGTAAGAAATGAAACTAAATCGATAGCAAGAAATGATGTAGGGTCAGATGATGTAGAATCTGTGTGGTAGAGTTGAGGAACAGCAAAGGTAAAAAAAAATCATAATGGGAATTTTATTTAGGCCTCCGAACAGTAGTCAGGATGTGGGGCACAATATAGACCAGGAGATAGAAAAGATTTGTAAAAAAGGCAAGGTTACAGTTATCATGGGGGATTTCAATATACATGTAGCCTGGGAAAATCAGGTTGGTAGTGGATCCCGAGAAAAGGAATTTGTGGAATGTCTACGAGATGGCTTTTAGGAGTAGCTTGTGGTGGAGCCCCTAGGGAACAGGCAATTTGGAGGTATGTAATGAGGCAGATTTGATAAGGGAGCTTAAGATGAAAGAACCCTTAGGAGGAAGTGACCATAATATGATATAATTTACCGTGCAATTTGAGAGGTAAAAAGCTGGAATCAGATGTAATGGTATTATAGTTGAATTAAGGCAACTACAGAGGAATGAGGGAGGAGCTGGCCAGAATTGACTGGGAGATGATCATAGCAGGAACGACAGTGGAACGGCAATGGCAGGAGTTTCTGGGAGTAATTTGGGAGACACAGCAAAAATTCATCCCTAGGAAGAAGAAGCATACTAAAGGGAGGACGAGGCAACCATGGCTGACAAGGAAAGTCAGGGACAGCATAAAAGCTAAGGAGAAAGCATACAATGCAGCGAAGAGCAGTGGGAAACCAGGGGATTGGGAAGCCAATAGAGGCATAGACTATTTTGTAAATGGGCAGAGAATTCAGAAGTCTGGAGTGCAAAGGGACTTCGGAGTCCTAGTCCAGGATTCTGTAAAGGTTAACTTGCAGGTTGAGTCAGGGAGGGAAAGGCGGGGGGTGGGTAGGGAGATGTGAGGGGGATGTTGAGGGAGCGGGGAGAGCGGGCGGGGAGAGGGGGCGGGGATAGGGAGAGGGGAGATGCTTTGTGGAGAGGGAGAGGGGAAGGAAGAGGGAGAGCGGGCGGTGAGACGGGGCGGGGGCGGGGTGAGGGGCCGTGGGCGGGGATAGGGGACGGATAGAGGGAGAGGGGAGAGAGGGCAGTGAGTGGGACAGTGTTACTGGAGAGTTGGAGGGGTCCTGGAGCGTGTGCACGGTTAATGAGAGGGTGAGGGGAGAGGGGGCATGGAGTGAGAGAGGGGGCGGCGAGAGGGAGAAGGGGCGGGGACATTGAGAGTTTTTGGGAAAGGGATAGGGGTCGGAGAGAGGCTGAGGGGGTTTGAAAGGCAGAGGGGTGGAGAGAGTGAGAAATGGCGGCAGAGGGATAGGGTGTGCGGGACGGGAGGGAGCGGAGAGAGGGCGCGGGGAGAGGGTGCAGGAGCGGGGGTGAGGAGAGTGAGAGGGGACGGGGAGAGTGAGGGGGGCGAGAGGG